>NC_068405.1:21786922-21899422 GCF_023724105.1 Carassius gibelio | reverse complement strand
GAGGACGCTGTGATCGGAGCTGTGTTTTTATTGTGTCTAGCGGGTTTCACAATAATGAACATGGAATGTTGACGTATACGTAAAACGATTGAAAGAATGGAGAGAAGGACTAAGAATCTCTGATGACAACTGGCAGTGCTACATTTGCTACAAGTGCCTGCACTTCAGCATCCGTACATTTATTGCTGTTCATCATACTTGCGAAATAAATTGACACAATGTTTACAGTGTGTTTACACTGCGTTTTAAATCATGGCGGCTGAGGGCGTTTTTGAACGCGTCTGGCTAATCAATGTCTACTTACAATGTCACGGTTAGTACCAGTTGCACTAGTTAGACCCTGCTCTAGAGTAGGAGCTAATTTGGTTCTCAAAAAAAGCAGTCCAGTACTAAAATTGTATCTAGTTCCGGTGGTGTCAAAATGGCCAAAAGTGGGTAGTTCCACATTAGTTCTGGTACTATGGAAAGGTTTTGGCGGTGCGAAAGGCCGTGAGCAAGGGTTGGGAATTTCTCCAAATGTCTTCTGATGAAAAAACAAACTCATCTACATTTTGAAGGCCTGGGGGTAAGTAACTTCTCAGCAAATAAACAGATACAGAGATACTTGCAACTAATTGGCTTTAATGAAGTGCAACATAAGTCATTAGAGTCCCATACATGATTAGAAACAAACATGTATGAGTGTGTGTGTGTGTGTGTGACCTGTTCTGTACAGCTGCAGCGCCGGCAGCAGGTGTGTGGAGTGCAGCTGTACACGCAGTGCTGGGACATCAAAGCCACAGCCATCTGTCTTCACACTCAAACACTGCAGGAAGACCGGCCGCGCTCGCCGAATCAGATTCACCAGAGCGTCCTGCTCAGAGAGAGAGTCACGGAAAGAGTCAAGAGGATTTACAGACAAACGGCTTCTTAACGGCTGCCTCATTTGTTTCTCACCGCCTGCAGTTTGACAGCGATGCACTGTGAATGTCTCCTGAGGGCCGCCATCCCACTGCTCAGAGTCTTCCGCACCGTGCCACATCTCTCCAGAGAGCGCTGAGAGCCACCCTCCACGCCACCCAAACCCCGGCACAGAGGCGGCACGGACGCCCGCCCACTGAACAGGGCCTTCACCGCTCCACTGAGAAGAGGAACAAGAGGGAGAAGGGGAGAGAAGTAATTTAGAGAGTTATTAGCATGAACCCACATCCATTTGGCTTCATAATTCGGTTTGTTTTTAATTAGTTAGGAAGCATTTTCATGTGTTCATGTGTACTCCAGCGAGGTTTACAAATGGTATGAAAGCCATGTGGCATGTTTCGAACACATGAACTACAGCATTGATGATATAAGTCATTAGTATTAATAAAAAGTGAATTATCAATAAAAGTGGCAAAAAAAATCATGTGGTATACTACACGAAAAAAAAAGAATAATAAATAACAGATATAGCATTTACAGACATAGCTTAAAAGCATAGAATAATGGCAATAATAAATTATATTAAACGAAAAAAATTAAAATAAATTTGAAACAATTAAATTAAACGATGACATTTTTTTTTTTTTTTCAAATTAACATTTATTCCTGTCCAGTTTACAACTAGTATGAAAGAGCACTGGTGTGTTTTGTACACATAACATACTACAGTACCGATAACGTAAAAGTCATTAATCTTAATAAAATGTTGATTTGCTGTAACCTCTCTATTACTACAAAGCAATAAATGTGCCAAAGAAATAGTACATGGTGTCACTAGATATAGTTTAGAAAAAAAAATTCAAAATGCTTGTCATACAGTTAATATTTTTATTTTATTTTCATCTTAATATTAATTTAGATTAAACAATTGAATGTCGTTCAAGTTAAATTTGTTTTAAATCATCTCTAGATATAGTTTGCTGAACAAAAAGCTAAATGGTAGAATTTATAAATATGGTTGGTAATTTTTTTTATTGAATGTAAGTAATACAATGCAATGTCATGTTATTTCATTTAATCTCAATTTTCTAAAGACACTTTCATACTAGAGCTTTTGCTCAAACAAACATCTGAAAACTGAACTTTGCAAATTAAAATGTGAAAAAGTTAGTTATATATTAGTTATAAATATAGGCAGTAATAGATATTTTATTTAATTGTATAATTTTATTTAAAAAAAAAAAAAATTAATGTGCACTCCAGTGTGGTTTACAGCTGTTATGAAAGCAATCTCGAATGGTTTGTACACACAAACTACAACAGAATTAATGTTGTATGCTGCATTTCTACAGAGGAACTGTTTTTAGTGAGCAGCTTGAACTCTTTTCATCGCTTGCTATGCATTTTTAGTCAAACTGAAAAAGAACAAAAAAGGAAAGCAAACAAACACTTTTTTCTAAAATTTGTCGACACTAGCCCTCACAATGATGCCGTCTGTACTCACACTTGTCTTTATTGTGGGACGTACGCATCATCAGCATGAATACAGATGTTTATCCCTGTTGCTAGGTTACAGTTCAGAAGAACAAGACACCAGTTTCTCTGTGTTTTTGAATCTGATTTATCACCAAAACTGAGCACACACAGCACTTGAGCTTGTCTGCTGGAGACGTAGTGCAAAAGATGCTTTCCAAGAGCAGTTTATTCAGTGACAAGCAGCTATGAGAAATGCATTATACTATATTAAATGAGATGTGGAAGAATGCAAAAAAGATAATTCTGTGTCATAATTGTCCCTTCTGTGGTTAAGGATGGACTGTTGTCATACTAATTTACATAAACCAAAAAAAAAAAAATTACATAAAAAAATATTTCATTTTCTGAAATGAAACATATTATAAACTTATATAAATATTTTCTAATATATATTTTATTACATATACTGGTTCACATGAACCAAACATATTCAATATTTTAATATAATTAATATTTTAATAATACTCATGAAAAATGTCAAATTATCAACTTTCAGAAATACCTTTTAACATTTTATTTACATTTAGCATGATTAAATATTCAGGATTTTGCTTGATGAGCGCTTGAATGCAAGCACTTTTAGAAGTCAACCATACAGCACTGATGAAAAAATAAAATGAAAAAATAAAAACTTTTTTAACATTTATTTTAATTTGCAAGATCCAATATTAAGAATTTTATTTTAATTTTAAACAAAAAACAAAACCTGCACAAAATAAAAATCTAATAATCACCTATCTTTATAACATCTTACATGCATTTCCTTATGTTTTACTACCATTTTTGGTATTTGTTTTATCAATTATTTATAAATATCATACCTGCTATTTTTATTGGCACCTTTATATAAAACTGGATATTAATGAATATTTTAATATTATTATGAATATTTTATTAATACTAATGAATAGTAAATCATTAATAACTTTCCAAATAACTTTAACAATTTATTTTACATTTAATCGGCAAAGTTCAATTTTCAGAATATTATCTGTGGAAAATCGTCAGTGATCATCTGCAGTCTCTTACATTGAGGAGTTCTGCAGGAGGGAGCTGGCGTTAAGGACAGACGGGTTGTTCTGCACCTGACCGAACCAGCCTGAGAGATCATAGCGGACCGGATCTGAACCCATCAGGTGAGCGATCTCACACTGCAGAGGCTGCTCGCACTGGCGCACTGAGGAGCAAGCAAGCATGAAAGATGAAACATCTCACAAAACATGAAAGCAGCAGGCCAGGATCAGGCTGGAGTACCTGTGCCACTGAAGAACTGACACACTCTTTCCAGAACTGTGCTCTCGGTGGAGCCCGGAGTGACCATCTCTTCATCCAGAACCCACAGGAGACCTCGAGAGTCGCCTTCTGGTCCTCGAACCTGAGAATGCACACAGACACTCGCTGTGAAACTTCCTGCGTGACTGACGAGTGTAAGAAGGGTGCTGAGGATCGGTGAGTGATACCTGCACTCCAGGCTGGTCCACAGCACACACCACCTCTGACGGACTCGTCTCCGGAGCTGTGAAATCCACAGCCACTCCCTCCTGTGAAAATCACCACCAAAGTTAATAATGACCTGAAATTCAAAATATCTTTCTTCTCCCCATTATTGTATCAAATAAACAGGCCAAAAAGATGCACTAAAAAGTTTTTATATAGTTGAGCAAGCAACAAAATGACAGTAAAACATGCAGAAAAAAAGAGATCTAAATTGGCAAATATATATATATATATATATATATATATATATATATATATATATATATATATATATAAATATGGATTTATTACATGAATAAATCAAACGTATTTAAAATTAAATGAAATTAATCACATTCAATATTGTATAATAATTTATAATAAATATTATCAATATTTGTTTGAGGATGTGAATAATACTGCCAAAAAAATTATATTTGGTGCCATAAAAAATAATTTTTAGATGTATTTATTTTTGACTAAATAGAAAAATGGCAGTAAAACATGCAAAACAAAAGTAATAGAGTAAGTATGGACAGGAATGTCATTTTATCTAGTATTTATTTAATTCAATTCAATTAAATCAGCAAGGTTCATACTCAATGTTTCTTCAAGTTGTCAATGACAAAAAAAAAACATTTTTGGAGTCAAAAATATTAATTATGTGGTGCCATAAAAAACATCGAGTTCATTATGGTCTAACACAGAAATAGAAGTTATAAATATATAGGAATGACACTTTATATATATATATATATATATATATATTAAATTAATAATAATAATTATTTTAGGTTGTTATATAACATTTTTACATAGTTTATTGACCAAATAAACAACATATCAGTAAAACATACAGAAATTATAAATATTAATATAAATGTTCTTTTGTTTTATACATCACTTAATATATTACTTTTTAAACAAAATTCAATTCAACTTAAATTAAATCAGCAAGGTTCATATTCAAAAGTAATATTTTTTGAGTGGTTGGGGGCGGTGTGTGTACCTGTGTGTATCTCTCCAGCGTGTGTGTGAACGTGTGGCTGAAGTAGTGCTCCAGCAGTCTCTCCTGTAAGTAGTTGTGACAGAGCTCAGAGAAGCCGGCGGCCCGCTCGTCACCGCTGTGTCTGGGGTTCCTCAGGCCCGGTGTGTCCACCACGATCACAGAGGCCAGCGTCAGCAGCTGAGAGTGCAGCGCTCTGGAGAGAGAACAAGAGGAACAGTGGGAAACATTGCTAGATCACTCAGGACAGATAGAAGTGTCACTGAACAGTGTGTTTACCTGTTGATGAGAGACACAATAGAGGTGAAGAGCTCCTCATACAGACCAGCTGCCATCCCTTCCACACACTGAGCGGCACTCAGTCTGGGACCTGCAGCACACACACACACACACACACACACACACACACACAGGACATCCTTAATTAAATAGAGCTTGTTTATGCTAAATTCTTAATAATTACAATGTTTTTAAAATAAGTTTCTTCTGCTGACCAGGGCTGTGTTTATTTGATCAAAATATAATAAAAACTGTAATTGTTTTTACAATTTAAAATCATTGTTTTCTATTTGAATATATTTTAAAATGTAATTTTTTCCTGTGATGCAAAGCTGAATTTTCAGCATCATTCCTCCAGTCCTTCAGTGTGACACGATCATTCAGAAATCATTATAATATATGGATTTGCTGCTCACAAAACATTTTTTATTATTATCAATGTTGAAAACGGATATATTTTTGTGGAATCAGTAATACTTGACCAACCAAGAAAAAGATTTAAAAAAAAGGAAAGAAAAGAAAGATAGAATGAATACTTTTATTCAGCAGTGAAGCATTAATTTGATCAAAAGTCACAGTAAAGACGTTTTTGTAACAAAGATTTATTTAAAATAAATGCTGTTCTTTTGTACTTCTATTCATTGAAGAATGCTGAAAAAATCTATCACATTTCCACAAAAATGTTAAGCAGCAAAAAGCAAACAAATAAAAAAAAAAATCCTGAAAACATTTCTTAATAGTAGTCTATGTCGGAATTAGAATTATTGGTTCTAACTTGGTTTTAATATGTGGCTTTCAGAAATAATTGTTTCTTAACTGATCACCATTCTGTGGTCAAATATCTTTTTATAATGATGCTAAACTGCTTAATAGCCTCAGTCCTCATTAACTGAATAATAAAAACTTCATACGAACAATATTTAATTCATTTGGTAAATATCCAAATACTAATAATAGCTCCTCTCTGAGATCTTCTCAGATTCTGGAGGGTTTAATATTATGCGGTGTGTATTTCTGACCGTCCTCTGGTTCCTCTGCGGCGCGGCGCTCTCTGACGCCCCCGGTGGCTCTCTGCAGTATCTGCCTCAGGTGGTGTTTGAAGACGGCAGTGTGGAGCTCCTCTCCCTCACATCCCAAGATGGCGCTGGCTGTCTGCGCGCTGTCAAAACTCATAAACTGCTTACGGCCCACTGAAGCCATGCAAGAACAGAAAAACAGAGAGTGAAGACTCACCTAATACTTTTCGCTTGACAAAATACAGCCGTTAAGTCCTGATTTACCCTTGCATGTTCCTGCGACGCCGAGATGGTAGATTCCTGCCAAAACATGCCAAATGGCCTTCTGCTCATCCGAGGAGAATCCTAAAGTGTTCATGGCGGCCAGTAGCTTCCCAAAACCTACTGAAGCTCTCTGCTTTTCATCCACCTGAAGAGAAGAATGAAAAACCAACTTTATTAAAATATATTTAAGAAAGGTTAAGGTCAGAACAAGACACTGCAAGACAGACAGACAGAGTCTTGGTGCTCATTTAGGAAAAGCAGGTTCAAGTCCAGTCTATGGAAAGAGTACAAAAAAATTCTGCTCAAGTAAAAGTACCATTACATTAATGCAATTTTACTTGAGTACAAGCAAAAGTACCAGTCTAAAAATGTACTCAGGTAAAAAGTAGCTCATTTAAAATGTACTCAGGGTAAAAATTACTTAACATTTTAACAGTGGGAGTGAGGCAAAACAAGACATAAAATGTTTAAATTAAAATTATAAGAAATTAATTACTAAGAAAAAATCAATGTATACTTTAAATGTGAAATTAAAATGGCCAGTATGTGTCAGAAAGTCACTGTTAATAAGTGAGTCATTGTGATTGAACCGAATCATTTAAACAGTTGATTCATTCAGGAACTAAACACTGTCATGCACAAAACTGTGCTTTGGTGGCTGTGTTTGGAATTCTTTTTTGCTGTAGAAATAGAGCAGAAACAGGCAATATGGTGTCTAAAATGCAATGCTCTTAATTAAATTGTTTACTGAACTGCTGTAAAATTCTATATGTAATCATGCTGATTTTTGGAGGAAAAAACTGCATTCATCAAGTGATACTGATTTACTATATTCAATTATAAAAATATACACATTTTCTGCCCGTATCTTCAATTTTGTGATCATTCTAAATGCACTTTACCAGACTGAATCACACAGTGAAAGAACGCACGTCATTCAAACAACAATTTATGATATTATCGCAGACGATATATAGCAATACACTCCGCATCACTGTCTTTTTGGCTCATTTGTGCAAAACCTCTTGCTAAAATGTCAAAGCTTCATTTTAACCACCCATGTAACGAAGCAATTATTTAGCTTACCTCTACATGCTTGCGAAAGGTTAATGTCTTGTCGAGATTTTATAAGCTGCTAGTTTGGTCTCCCTAGGTATAGCGCTTTTCACTTTTTCACAGTTTAAAGCTTCAGTATCTTAATGTCTTAAGTCCCATTTAGCAGATTAGAGCTGGCTGATAATATACTTTACATTTTGCAAAAATATAAACAATCAAGAAGTTGAGATTAGCTTTATTGTATATATCGGTTTATGTTAGTATACTGTATGTAGGTGGATAAAATTGGATGTCGATCCAACTCTTCATACATTGTTGGGCAGTAATGTAAACAATAAAAATGTTTAGTTTAATTAAAAACATAAATTTAATAATACTAATAAAGGTAACTTTTTTATATATAGCACCTTTAAAAGTAACTTAGAAATTTAATTTACATTTCATTTAAATTGGTTAACATTTAATTCTATAATTTATTTGAAACTGAGTTACTTAAGTCATTTGTGGATTAATGCGTATTAGAGATGCGAACCGTTTAAAACGATTCAGTTCGATTTGGTGAACTGAATGAATCGTTCGCGAACCGGATATCCAGACTGCTTTGTTTTGAACTCTCTCACAACAGACACGGAAGAGAAGACAATGCTGAATAAAGTCGTCATTTTTGCTATTTTTGGACCAAAATGTATTTTCGATGCTTCAAAAAATTCTAACTGACCCTCTGATGTCACATGGACTACTTTGATGATGTTTTTCTTACCTTTCTGGACATGGACTGTATACCGTACACACAACTTCAATGGAGGGACTGAGAGCTCTCAGACTAAATCTAAAATATCTTAAGCTGTGTTCCAAAGATAAACGGAGGTCTTACATGTTTGGAACAGCATAAGGTTGAGTTATTAATAACATAATTTTCATTTTTGGGCGAACTAACCCTTTAATGTAATTAATTTAGTTAGTTTTAACTAGTTAGTTTTTTTCTCTGTGTTGGATTGAATTGTAGGTAGATGTGGAGATAAGAGGATCAGGAAATGTTACAAGCTAGACATAAATGTTTGTTTCCCACATGTGCACCAAATCTCGACATTTCAGAGCAGATGCACTTATGTTTAAACATTATTTTTTTTCCCTTATGTTTTTTCTTTTTTTTAAACAGTTCATACCTTGGTTGGGCATGAAATTCCAAATGAGTTGTGTTCCTTTAACTGGTGCAGCTGAAGTTCAGACCTGTGATTAGAAAACAAGACTTAAATTTAAACAGGAAATGACATCCGACAAGATCCTGCCCCCCCAAGCTCTCTGGAGCTTTTGTTTTAAGGCAAAGCTATGAAAAGAGCAGGCCTTCTGCCAAAGCAGCGTTCGCTGAAGACCCTGTGCGTGCCTCTAAGAGGAAACCGCATCCAAAAACAAACCCCTAACAATAGGGTGAATGAGCTGGGGTTTAATGATGGGTAACTTTGTCTATCTAATAACACTGCACTCAGGCTTGTAAGGGACAGAAGTCAGGAAACCAGAAAGAGGCTTCACAATACAAGAAGCAAATGCTACTGAGTGTGACCGCAGAGATCTCCAGGGACCCAACTGACCTCATGTCTGTGCTGAGGCCTGCGAGCATCTGGGAGAAAACCAGGAAGTTACTCTCTCCCTCCGGCCTCTGACACACCCTCCACTTCTCCAGCAGCATAGTCTGAAACAGAGAGAGGAAACATTAGTGAGAACAGATGGACTAGAACAGACAGAAAGACAGGCAGATGTAAGAGCAGATTAATCGATGTTTAAACAGACAGACAGATATGTGTGCATTTTGAATTTAGTTTAGGGTTTTTTTTAATGTCCAAATTGTTTTTATTCATGTACATTTTTATTTCATTTTTCATTATTTTAGTACATCATGTTAAATTAAATGAAAAGATAGATAGATAGATAGATAGAAAGAAATATAAAAACATACATTTTACCATAACGACTATACAATGTCAGTACTCCGTATTAATTCAAACTGCTTATAATATGACTGCTGCTTTTTTCCTGTGCACTTTGACACTGGTCTGCGCTTGACTGTAGTCGCGTCTGTCTGCTAAATATTGAGTTTATTTAACACACCGTAATTTATTGGAATTGTTTGAACTAGAGTCACTACTCACCTCAATGTTGGTCTAAAGGCTTATTACTTAATAAAGTAAGAAAACACAGTAACTTAAGTGACTGCAAACAGCCGAGAAAGAAAACACGTGTAACAGTATATTGGATCCGGGCAGGTCTTAAAGTGACAGCAGTCTAATATTCCTGCTGTCTGTTATACACGTTACTCAAACAACAAAAGAGAGAAAACCTCTCGCTGATCTTTGACTAAATCACTTGTGGCAGTGTTTTTATACATTTGATTACTTCACACAATGTATGCATCATTTCGTTTTTTTTTGTCCTATTGATTGCAATTAGTTTCTTACTCTTTTTTTTTAATTGCTGACTGTTTGCTTGTCTTCAGTGAGCTTGAGTTTCTTTAAGAATTATGAAATTTATACAGTATCAACAATTTGACATCACAAAAGACCTAATTTAAAGCAAAAATATCTATATTGTGATATCGTTACTGACACATAAAATTGCTAATATCGTGATAAGATTTTGATTACATCGCCCACACCTAACTAACAAACAAACAAAAAGACAGACAGACAGATAGATAGAGACAGATGTACGAGCAGATGGACAGACAGACAGACAGATGGACAGACTGAAGCACCTGCAGATGGGCGGCAGCAGCGAGTCCGGCGTGGTTGAAGTCCAGTGAGAGCACCATAGCGAATCGAGTCGAGGCCTCGCTGTGAGACGAGCTCACACACCCGAACGAGCGCAGCACTGTAAACACTGCCTGGAGCCGCTCTACTGCAGTTACACACACAAATCATGTCTCACAACCTGTGACAAGGGACAAACACCACTAAACAGCTTCTAAACTGCTGCTATAGCGTTTCACCTATCACTGACATCAGCAGAAACAGATTCACACAGATTCAGTGGCGCGAAACACGTCACACTGTGAGAGGAAGACGCTCTTGTAATTACAGGATCGAAGCCTGTAACCATCAGAGGCTCCAATGAGCAGATTCAACCAGTGAGGCCAAGTTCACGTTCAAGAGCTGTTGTTTTCTGTCGTTCTATAGGTTTGGGTTACAGACACGGAAGTGGATGCACTCACAGGTAAGGCTTCCTCCCGCTGTTCCCGCTTGTTTCAGCAGCTCCTGGGAAAATGACTGACAGGAAGTGGTCTTCCCTGTGCCACTGCGGCCCAAAGCCACCAGCGTCTGGTCTCTCCGCTGACCCACCATGGACACGTACACCCTCCTCACCAGAGCCTGCAGCGGGCCAGGAGCCTCCCAGGACTCCCAGCGTCTGCTCCGAAGCCCCTGAAGCAAAATGCATGTCACACCCTCACAAAAAAAAGTTCTGTTGGGGAATCAAAGTCTTCATCTTGAAATTATAGCATTCTGAGTAGTGCTGTCAAACAATTAATCACGATTAATCGCATCCGAAATAAGTAAGTAAATAATAAAGTAATTGTTTACATAATATATGTATAAGTAAGCACATATGCATGTATATATTTCAGAAAAAATTTGTTTATATATAAAATATATTTATATATTTTAATTTATATATTTAATTTAATTTAATTTCTAGCGATTAATTGTTTCTGAGTAATAAAGTCTTTTTTTATGTTACATACATACACGCCTCAATAAAAATAAATAAATATAGCCTATCACTGATATTTATAAATAAATAAAAATATGTATATACAGTATGTATAAATTACATTAAAATTTGATGTAGAACGCTACCTCAATAGAAATTCAGCAACTGAACTGAATTTAAAATATATTAATAATTTTTGATTAAATAAAGTTGATTAAATAAATAAAGAAAAAAGTAATGAAAATAAATGTATATATATAACAATAACCTACAACTGATACATAATATAACCTTTATATTTTAACAATGCACAATATATTCTATAAATAATATAATATTTCATAATTCATGTACAATGACTGTTACAAATACCTCAATAAACAAATACCTTGGTAGAAATTCAGCAACTGAACTGAATTATAAAAGGCATTCTCAATTCTCAATTTCTTAATAGTCCCAAACCCGGTATTATGACCACAAAACACAGAAATGCAATGGTGCTTTTTCTATTTAATAAGCAAACTAATTTACAACTAATGTGCTGTATGTAACTACTGTAACTAATGTCCCGTGATCATACAGGTCTCACGGATGGGTTTGTAAATACACTGCTCTTACCTTCCCTGGCGAGGACAGCGGAGGCCACAGAGCCAGTAGATTGGGCCCAGCGTGAGTCAGTGGTAGATGTCCTTTAGCTCGACTGGTCAGAGTGTGAAGGACGCTCGACTCGTTCACACTCACCAGGTCGCTCAAGTCCTCACACAGGTCCAGCTCAGGTGGGTTCAGCTGAACACAGCCACCAACAAAACTCAACACTGGTCACGCACATCAGGATGACTTAAAAGTACACACATCCATCTGTATCGCTCAAATACAGCGTTTATGCCATTCACTGCAACTTCATTTGGAACTCCTAGTTTTAGACATTGTTACTTTTGATATTAACAAAGTCTCATCTTTCAGATTCGGTTCATTTCAATATGAAATTCAAATGCCGTTTTTTCAACCGTCAATAAACAGCTTGTAAACAAAGTGTTATATAGCATTAAATTTACCTCAGGAAAGTAATTCATTGTCAACAGCTCGTTAGTTCACTAAAGAGATAAATTCTAGAGAAGAGCATTTCACTAAATATATGCACTACATTAGTCTATATATTCATTATATTCCACTTAACCTGTTAGTGATGCCTTAATTATTTAATACAGATCTTTAAATAAATATGTCTTAAAGTTAATAATTAGATTTAAGGTCCTTGCACACCGAGTCTGTAATTTTCATATCCATTTTTGTTTCATATTCATCATCCTTTCATATCTAAATGCTTGCTATGGAGGTGAAAACGCATACAATCAAACCTGATCCCAATAGTTTTAAGACGGACGAAAGTTTCACAAACGCGATTGACACAACACGAGGTCGTATTTATTTTCTAACGTGCAAAACATGTGTGCAATGACATTTAGACAATGTAAAAACAGCTTCATGTGCAATTTACATGTTTGCATACTTTTTTTTGAATGTTTATTATTATATCTAAAATAGCGTTTGAATTTAATACTTCGGGATCTGTTTTTCATTGTAATTGTTTTATAGTAATATGCAGATTAATAGGGCTTGCAGATAAATGAAAAAAAAGGAATTTGATGTCTTTTTCTGTACTGAACCATTATGTCAAAACTGAGGTATGTACCGAACCATCATGTTTGTGTACTATTATACCCCTACTAGCGTTAAATAGTTCACCTTTTCAATCTCATACTGGGAGACGTCATGGACGGATCCATCAGAGTCCAGTCGAACCCTCACCCTGCCATCAGGGAGCTCCGGTGTGCCTTCGTCCGGCTTTAGCTGAGTGGCTAATGAGACAAATCAGAGGCCAGGCAGGTCAAAGGTCACTGTAAAACTCAATGTTAATCCAATATTTTGTGTACAAGTTTGTGACATCTTAAAAGCAGCCACATCAAACATAGTGCAACAACTCATATGAATTATTTTATTGCTGCTTTTGTTCTTTTTAGAGCCTGACAGATTTTGGTTCATGAGGACACTGCAGTTCTGTGTGTTTGTACTGTATGCAGTAATCTTCGAATCTTGTTACATGGCAGCCTCGGCGCGTAGATTTAGCGAGTCTATGAGCTTGATAAGATAAGAACACTAAACCCATTCATCACTAAACTGAAGCATTGTAACAGCTAACAGCACCATAGATCCGATCAGCACAAAGATTAGCCTCTGAGCCATTTACGATCTTTTCATGCAAAGAGAATCTTGCACCAGAAAAGATATATTTTAAGCAATATGAAGTTTAAAATACGGGAGCAAGAGCTGACACTGAAAGCAGTGTGGTGGCTTTTACATAGTATGAAAACAGTGACTTCTGGGATAGAACCAAAAATAATAATAAGGCCACATGTTAATAGCATCCTCTAAAGCAACACGCTAATAATAACCTGTAACTCAACACCACAGGAGAGCTGGTCTAGTGTTCAGACATGTTTTCAGGAATGATAAACCAGTTCAACAACTACCAAAAAAATACCAAACAATGTGTCCTTAACTACGGAGCCCCGCATGTGACATGCAAGAAAAAATAAATAAATCGTGTGCATGATTTACTAATTCGTTCCTTGAATGTACTAAAATGTGCACACGATTACTATTGCATTCCCTCGATTTACTATTATGAATTAGTAAATCGTGCACACAATTTATAAATCGAGTGAACGAAATAGTAAATTGAGGGAACGCAACAGTAATCGTGTGCACGTTATAGTACATTGAGGGAATGAATTAGTAAACCGTACACACGATTTAGCCTACTATTTTTTTCCTGCATGTCGTGTGCGGGGCTCCGTACTTAACAACAGATTTTCTCTTAAATGTCAAGTGGACGCTCAAGCACGGGTGTAAGAGGTGACTAACCGAGTGTATAACCGTCTTTGTGAGCATACCACACTTTGCCAGCTTCATACCACACATCCTTCTGCAGAGAGAAAGAGAAAGAGAAAACAGCTTTCTACAATCCAGTGTTTTATTAACTAAAATTAAAATAAAAATATTTATGATAAATTAAAGCTAAAAAGAAAATTAATAGATACTTTAAACGTAAAAAAAAAATTATATATATATATATATATATACACACACATCATTGGTACATTCTTGCCAATAGTTAATGCAGTTAACTTATGACTGTTAAATGTAAAAAAAAAAAATAAAAAAAAAAAATTCAATAAAAAAGTTACAGCAATAATACAAAATACTCAGCAATCTCAAAGTATAGTATAACCCCCATTGCTGCTGAAAAAAAAAAAACAAGTAAAATATAACCACAATAAAAATCTAGTTTTGACTGAATGAATATAAAGCAGACTTGCATCTCAGAGTAATAAATAAAAAAGGTGAGAAAGTTTCAACTAAGAAAAAAACTAACAAGATTTTGTGAGAATTGAGATAAAGTCACTGTGAAATATTAAGTCAAATTGTGAAACAAAGTCGAAATTACGTGAAAGTCTCAGTTGGTGTCAGTTATAAATAAATTATATTAAACTTGTTATTTAATTATTTTTAAATTATAAGATGCCAGAAAGCAACATTAAGAATGTCACAAAATGTTTTTAGCTTTACAAAAACCTGAAAGCTTCGAGAAAACTATGGTCAGAAATTTTCCAAAATTTGACAAAAACAGTCACTTTTGGAGATGGTGAAGGTGTATCACGCTAATATAGCAGTGATGTGTTTGTGATGGTCTACCTACCACTGGAACCTGGGGCTTCTCTCTTATGGGGGTTACAGTGATCTGACCCTCAGGCTCTTGCCTCGGCTCTTTCACTTCCTGTTTCAGGGGTTTCACTTCCTGTTGCACCTTTACTTCTTTCTTCGCCTCTTTTTCCAGCGGTGGTGCTGGAGTTTTCTCTGTCTCTGTCCTGGGGCTAGGCGTCTGCTCCTGCCGGCTGACCTCTGGAGTGGTAGTCTCTGAGCCGGTTTTTGGATTTTTTGGGTCGGGTGACATTATCCTCCTGGGGGAGGACGTTTTCTTCTCTGTCAATGCGGTGTGGCGGCCACGTTCCCCGTTCACCAGCTGCTCCGCTCGAAGCGCCATCTCTGCTTCCAGTATCGGTGGAGTTTGGTCAGGAAGTAAGAAGTTCTGGACCAGGTTGTCGCTGAGTTTCCTGGGCTGTGAGGGGCATTAAAACACAAGCAGCTTGATTCAAGTCATCTTCAGTTCAAAACAAGCCCTCACATGCTGCTAAAGCCAACTAAAACCAGCTCATAATGCTGAGTTCATAAATCAAGTAAGTGAAGAAACTTCTTAGGAAAACATTTCTTAAGCTTGGTAAGAATATTATAAGTTTGCAAATATTTTCTTAAGAACAACTTTTTTTTTTAAGAAAGAAGTTAAGACATTTCTTAACTCATAAATGCCATTTTTGAAAACACTGATATTTTAAGAACTTTTTTTCTTGAGGAAGATGTTAAGACATATCTTTAGATTAAACAATTTCATGACAATATTCTTAATTTTTTTGCCTTAAGGAAAAAGGTAAGATGTTTCTTAATATCAATTCAAAAAATTCTGATTCTTGGAATTATTACAAAAAATTTAAGAACATTGTCTATTCTTAAGAAGTTAAGACATTTCTTGAGATGTATATAATACAAATATACCAAGTTCATAACAATGTTCTTAAGCATAATTATTGAAATTTTCGAATATTTTAATAAGATCTTATTTTTCTTAGGAAAAAAAGTTACATTTGTATAGCAACATTCTTCGAAACAGTTAAAAAAAAAAAATCTTTAGAGCATCTTTGTAGTGTACTATAGATTTGTTCTTATAATCATTTATTTCTGTATGTGTTATGTTGTATTGCTTAAAAATAATAAAGTCATTAAACATCTTAGTTTTGGGGATGTAAGACAATGGAGGTTATCTGAACCTAGAGGTTATTTACCTCAGCTTTTCAGGAATTCACACATTCCAAGAACATTCTTTTCAGGAATTTAAATTATTCCTAAATTCTGTCTTTTGAACATTTAAATAAAGTTTTGGGGATTTTAAACATTCTTAAAGTTAGACAGCAGTTTTAAAGAATGTTATCCTGAAGAATATGTTGTCTGGCGTCTGGTAAATCATCCTGGAAGATGGAAGTACCCGCTTCAGTGTTAAATAAGCTACTTTTCCAGCAGGTCTTCCATCAGAATCTCACCATCTTCTCCTCCTTGAGCTCTGGCTCTTTGTGGCGCGTCTCTTTCTCGGTCTCTCTCACCAGCTGTTTGAGGAATCCTCCCGGGACGGCGGAGAGAGGAGGAGGCGGTGTAGCGGTGGTGGTGGCGGCGGCTGGAGGCTTCTTCTCCTCCTTGATCTGAAGACAGATGAGGAATACAGGAGCTCCAGTCATGAACTCCACACACACAAACAAACAACTCACACAATCACATGAAACATTTTTAGAAGGAAACTACAGGCTACGACAAATTATTGTGAAATTATAACCTTACTTTCCCAATATTAGCATGACTATATAGCGTGAATCTTCTACCAAAACACAGCTAGTTGTACCAAACCATGGTAAATGTTTATGAGGGTGAACTCTAACCATAATATTTTTAGTAAGTGCCCCATATACACGCTGAATGTTTCCACTGATGCCCTTGCCACTCTATTAGCAGCACTTGCAGAGATATTAAACACATGTGAGCAGGCCAGCAGAGCTGAAACTCTAGATACAGTCTACAATAACTGCACTTCATGACCGAGAGCATTCAGTCCGCAATACCAGCTAGCTTAAACTGCCTATGAAACTTGTGTGCTGTTATATGTGACCCTGGACCACAAGGAGCACGGGTATATTTGTAGCAGCAGCAAACAATACATTGTACGGGTCAATATTATATATATAATAATCAATATTATATAAATAATAATAATTATGCCAAAAATCATGTTCCATGAAGACATTTTGTAAATTTCCTTCTATAAATTTATCAAAAGTACATTTTTGATTAGTAATATGCATTGCTAAGGACTTCATTTGGACAACTTTAAAGTTTTTTTTCTTAATATTTAGATTTTTCTTTTTTTCTTTTTTGCACCCTCAGATTCCAGATATTCAAATAGTTACATCTTGGCCAAATATTGTCCTAACAAACCATACATCAATGCAATTTCAAAAAACAAAAACAAAAAAAAGTGACCCTTATGACTGGGTTTGTGGTCCAAGATCACATATAGTTAAGTGCAGATGGCAGCTGGAAACAATTGGACAAGTCATTTATTTGGCTTAGTTTAGCACCCCATGACAGATTCAGGTCGAGTTAAAACCCTTGATTTACAGAATAACGGCACCCATGCTAAGACTCTTGTCATGCTAATGCACAACAGGCAGTGGAGCACCATAGTGAGCAAAAACTAAAAATGTTTGTATATACACACACACACACACACACACATATATACATATATATATATATATATATATATATATACACAAGCTATACATTAACCTTTAGTAAATTTACCAAGACAAATTCCTCGTATATATGTATACATACAGTACTTGGCAATAAACGTGACTCTTCTATCAAGCTTTAGTGAGTATAAACACACACACACACACACTACAAACTTTAGTTTGAAAAAGTATTTTATGATTGTAAAGTCTTTTTCTTGTCACTTTAATTTCCATTTGAAGATTTCAAAATTAAAATATTTTAAATAAGAACTTATATATATATATATATATATATATATATATATATATATATATATATATATATATATATATATATATATATATATATATATATACATATAAAATATATATATTATAATGTATCTAGCATACATTCTTCATATACTTTGTCCAAATAAAACTACCAGCTACCAAATGAAAATGAAGATAATGCTAGCAAACAAACATGATGGCCTGACTTGAGTCATAGGAAATGTATTAATAAATTGCTAATTGATCTTTGCAGGTAATCTCAGGAACTTCATGTGTTTTAATTATAGCCTAGGACAAGGGAAGCAACATTTGATACTATTGTTGTTAGGTTTGATGATGCAGTTATAATTTAATTCTTTCCTCTTTTACAGAAGCTGTATTTGTACGTCTAATACCTGCAACAGGAAGGTTACAGAGACTTAAAGAGACGCAGGCAGTCTTTGACTTTCATATTAAAGATAATGTCAGTGTGTGGTCTGTGTGAGACTGATGCCAGACTACAAGCATCTCAGAAAGAGCAGTAATTAAACAGTGGACTGGTGCTGGTTAATAAACGGCGAGTCAAGCAGCAGTCGGGTTAGTTGAGCTGAGCTCCAGGCCTGCACCTCCCTTCTGTTCCCAGAGTTTTAAGCGTGAGGAGAGAGCCATGGCTGGACGAGGGGTGAAAGGTCGGCCGGAGAGATCACAGCCAGGTGTGATGTGAGCGAAGACACAGAGTGGAGCAAAGGATGGAAACAGTGACACTGTGGACCTGCAGAGGGAGAGAGAGAGAGAGAGAGAGAGACACAAAATTATCATAATATATTCGGATGATTCTCATGGAGAAATGGGTCTCTGGGTCATTTTTATACAAATAAAGTGAGTAAGTAATATTAAACACCGTAAAATATATATAAATAATAATTAATAATAATAATAATAATAATATATTCCATCATCCTGCATGCAAACTTAAAAAAAAAAAGTACTTGGTATGAAAAATGTATAGCTTTAACATTTACTAACTGCCGGTTGTGAAATGTATTCTTTTCCCAGTATTACTATAAATATTCTAGAAAAATACTCAGTTACGACAGGTGATTATATATTTTAATATTATAAATATTTTATAAAATATTACCATTTTATGATATTGTAATTTTGAATAACAGTCAAACAATTAATATAATTCTATATATGCAATCTTATATAAATATATAGTAAATATAATCAATAATTACCTTACTTATACATATATACTTACTAATTATATGTAGTTATAGTTTTATATATAAAACATTTCAATATATAATTAAACAACTAAACATGAATTCTTAATTATAAATATAAAAATATAATCATATAATACAACTATATAAAAATGTATTTTTGCATACTCAAATTGTCAAGTGATTCAGTCTAAATAAATGCAGTTTCTTAAAATCCAGAATTTGTGTGTGAAATCTGAGCAAACTGGTGAGACAGACAGCAGATACAGGATTCATTATGCAAATTATTCGACACATAAAAACATCTGTGTGTTCATCTGTTGCTTTGAGATGTTTATTCATAACATTTCAAATGAAACAAAACTTCACTTTTTGCTCTTCATTCACAAGCAGTTTAACCAAGAGTGACAAAACAGGAGAGAATGAGCGGGCCGGCTGACCGGTGCAGGTAACAGAGGTCATCGCTCCGAAAACATACTGTAATGCAGAAGATCTGGGTGTAATTAATAGTGGCGCTGGCTAAGGAGCCGAGGATCACCAGTGCTCTTGCTTATATATAAATATTAGACCTTGACACATAACTCCATGCATTTAGAGGGAAGGAAGGAGCTGAGTCACATCTATAGTATGAAACAGAGTATGTTATGTTTTGGGTAATGCCCCAGAAACCACCAAAACACCCTAGAAACCTGCTAAACCCCAGAACAACCTGGCATCATGACAGAGAGTTTTGCACAGGCATATACAAAACAAATCTAGAATTAGGCTGTGGATGATAACCCCAGCTGAGCTTCAGGCAATAAGGCACTAAATGAAAGAGATTATGTTCTTCTACAGTCTTCAGTGAGACATTCGCTTCATGATAAACACAGATCACCCGCTCCAGCAACACAAACAAACCCAGAAGCCGAGTCTAATGAAGGCCGGATGGCAGGAATCGACTGGGAACTCGTTTCCAAGTCAGTGTTCAGCCAGCAGTTATTTTGACACTTTGTTCACTTAAGATGCTGTAAACTCACATTTGGCACACTCCAAGGAATCAACCAACACAGACAGCTGATAATGAAATGAAATTACATGAATTAAAATATGATGAGTAATGATGAACATAATTTAGATTATTGTACTGCAACCACCAAGCAAAACTAGCGTTCATGTATTACTATGACAAATAAGTTAAAAGAATAAGTAAATAAAATAATTCCATCACTTATGGTCCTGTTTTTATTTTTATTTTTGTACCAGTGTCAGAAATTAAATTTTACTAAAGTTAAATATTTATCAGATTTTTCTGGGTATACTTTTTCTTACCGTATAAATTATACAGCTATCCTTTTGACCGATATCTCATCCATTCATTGACAAATTCTTAGTCTAAATGAGTGAATCTCATTTTTCTTTTTTTCGTTCTGAAACATTTAACTAGTTCTAGAATAGAATATTTAAAATATAAGACACATTAAAAATATCAGATATTACAAACAATTTGAATTCCTGGGCTTTTTTGCCCTAATTAATTTCTGGCCGTGTTACCGTGGAAAACGCCACAATTTTAGACATGCACTATAGTAATAGTACCATGTTAACAACATTTAAATATAGTAATCATCAAATATCATGGACTATGTCAAACTTTCATGTATCTTTTTTTAAATGACAGCCGTAATATAAACACTAGCTCACTTGTTTCCTGCAAATCACTTCATTTTAATGCAAATGCACATGAAGACCGACTGGTGAAGTTTAATTCGCAGGACACTCATGACACTGCATTCACATTTCCAATCCTGTCGAACCTCAACATCTTGTCATCCGCTTCGACATTACACAGCAAACAACAAAACAAATTAGTCAGAGGCAGAAAACGATCCTGGGAGCTCAGATTTCAGCAGGAGCCAGCACCAAGTTTAGTCAAACACAAGGCCTCTCATTTCCCAACCTGAACAAACCACGGCCTAGACGAATGGCTCCAAGTCCCGAATCTCATAAGGAGAACTCAAGACCGACCGTACGGGACGCGGGTGTCTGCGAGGGTCCGGGATCTATAAATAAATCACAGGATCTACAAAAAGAACAGATTTTGGGAGTCAATATGAAAAACCAAAAAGGCATACCTTGTGATGGTTCCTCGATGGAGTAGAAGAATATATCCAATGAGAGAAATGTATGCGTGAAACTCCGGGGAAAAACTAAGAGGCCAAAAGCAAGGTACACAGTCTCACTGTCCCTGAGAGGGTGAAGCTACAATCTGAAATAGAGTGGCAGGACACACACACACACACACACACACACACACAGATAAGCATGGCAGCTGAGTTAACACAAGACTCTGCTATAAATATCCCGCGGCTAGAAGAGGTGGGACATACTACCCTGTTTGGGAAACACTTGAGTGCAGTAAACGGGGGTGGGGGGGACATTATTTCGACTTTAACATGTTGCGGATCCGACAGGATGTGTTGTCTGATGTGGATGATTTTAAAACGTGCTGGATTACGCAGGCAGCAATGTTTCTGAACACTTTGTCGAGGCTGGACGTCCAGAATGACCCTGTTTGGACGCTGGAAATCGGTCTCGAAAGCAGTGCTGGAAACAGCTCGAAAAAGCACTCAAGTCATACGTCCGCAGGCTTGCTAATGACTGGCGTTGCAGTTTGATGGACAGACTCAGCTGGGAGACGCAGGGGTGGGAGGTGAGCTGCGGGAGGAGGTGTCAGAGAGAATTAGAGAGAGGACACAAGCGTATCAGCACAGTCATGATCTCTGGGAGGAACTGCCGGAGGCCAATGGACATCGCGGTTTTCATAAGGGAGGAGCGGAGCCATCATTTTGATCTCAAGATGATCTTCATCATTATAAATGTAATCTTTAGCAGACCTGATTATCATCTTTTAAATCAATTTCACACGAAAGGTCTCACTTTGTCAGAAGGCGCATTCATTAAATCAGCTGAAACTGTTTAGGCAGATTCAAATGGGATGGATACAATTTGATTTTAGATTCTGAAATGAATAAACACTACAATGATTCACAAGTGTGCATTCCAAACACTTCAGTTCACATGACATGAGATGCATTCGTTGTATGGGGCATCTACAATAAAGAAGAAATTTTGAAATATGGGATTTTTAAGACTTTGTATGTAGTAGGCTGTAATTTATTTGGATCGTTTCGTCATTTAGTATTGTACTGAACCATGTGACTTGTGTTGTGGGTGTTGATTGCTGGTTATGTTATTTAAACTCATGAAAAATTTCCCAAAATTTCTATTCTATCCTGTGTATCATTGCGCAGAAAATGCGTGCATAGTATTTTCTAATCCAACTGAAAAAATATTCAGATTCAAGTATTTACATGATTTAAATAAATATATATATATATATTGATTAAACTATTTCAGGTCTACACCATCCCTTCTAATCTGATCTGTTTATATGAAGGCTTCTCAGACCATCAATGAGATTATAATCCACTTTTGATGCATTTAAACATAGCTACTGTGTTATGCCACCAAGTTTATTTATTTGAACTAATAATCCAAGTATTATTGAAGAAAAAAAAATTCCAGTTGCCCCCAAGATATCATAAAAAGTCAAAAACAATTGTTCACAAAAATATTTGAAGGCCTCATCATTTTATGGGTTTTCACAGTTGGTTTGTGATTTAATGTATTCATATATATATTTTAAAAATAAAAAATAACCAATGTTTAATAAAACATGTATGGAGCTTGGCCTACAGGGAAAAATTTATTTTCTTCATAAAATGGCCAAAGAGTTAAACACACTTATTTATATGACTTTATCCAGGTCTAGATATCATTTTTAAAATTAGCCGAACCTCATATAGCCAGATCTTTCAAAGCACTAGGAACTGTTTTCATTTTGATGAAAGATTACAGACGTTTTCATTTGAATCACTGACAAAATAAAGTTACAAATGCATTACTTTTTTTTTGGAATTCATGCTGACTTTAAAAATGTATGATTGCAATTGCATAACAGCCTTTACTTCACAGAAAGCACAAACTGTTTATGAAAAACTGAATCAAAGGGTCCAGCAGCATTTCAGCACAGATACCACTCAGTTTGATTTTCTTATCAAATGACATTCAGACACTGAGGCTTGAGTGTCCAAATACTTTCAAGGCCAGTGCAGTTTCAATCAGTGAAGTTAAAAACACTATTACCCTTTTCCCATTCAGAGAGGTAATCGAGGGCAGATATTATAATACGGCAAGGATAATAAACCTCAATAAGCCTTTAAATTATTAGAGCTTTGATTAAAGCTGCAGGATAGAGAAGGATGTCCAGGACTGTTTACTCCAGAACACTAATGCACTGCTCAATCACACTGAGCTCCAGTGAGGAGGAGTCCCTCCAAATGGCTTTAACATGCCCTGAAAGTTGGCTAATGGAGATTTAGGTTTATAAATCTCACAATGAAGTGTGTCCTTGGTCTGATACAAACAGGATAATTCACAAAATGAAGTGGCTTGAAAGCATGGAGACGACAGACATGGCAACACGAAAAAGGGGCTTTTATTTCTGAACTGTTTTTATAAGCAGTCCAACACACATGTTCCTAGCTGTTCTGAAAAACGAAAACAAAAGAAAATTATTTTAATAACAATTATCATTCATTGAATAATATTATCAATAACTATAATCATCATCATCATCATCATAAGCGTAACGGTAATAACCCCAGACAGTAGTATTTGCGTTTGTTTGTGGCACATGAAAAATAGAGAGTTTTGGTTGACTGTAAACCCAGATACTCGACAGCTCCGTGCCCAAGATAAACCAACGCACAGAGGGACTAGCTCCCCGACCAGACAATAAATATGAAAGAGCGCAAGAGACCTGTATTAAACAAACAAAAATAATAATCTGTAACTCGTAGGTACAATATCTAAACTTTTATGTGCAAGATCTGAGCTGATTCTCACCACAAATAGTTGAACTAACATCGAACCCGATCCCTTCCCGAGTCGATTTTTTTGTGTCTACGTCGTAAAGTCTTAGATAAACCTAAGCTCATTTGTTTTCATTTCATATACACATATATACTTAGATTTTTGTTTGTTTGTTTTTCTTTTTTTCCTTCCCATCAATCGCCCTCTTGCGTTTTCGAAACCTGTGTTCACCCATACACAAAATTCACCGCTACGGAACAGACACACAAGCAACTGAATGAAGCAAACACTGACGAAGTGACTGAAAAGCTACCGTTAAAAATAAAATATAAAACCCCTGAATAAAACATGGATATTTAGGACTGGCGGAGGTGCCACCCTATTTTTGAGAAATGGGTAAGCAGTTTCAAAACACAGTACCGGCCGTCGCCGGTCACTAGCTCTGAGGCGTATCGTCAATGACGTCGGATCGTTTGCCTCGTGGCTTACTTGTTCCATGTCACCTGAATTTGGTCACATTTTTGTACCCTCTCAAACACGCCGCCGCTCGCCCGTTAAAACGTACCAATTTTAGTTTTGGAAACAGCCAGCGAGCATCACGCAAGCTTTTCATTGGTTCAAGGACATTCTCCTACAGTCGTTTGGCACATTTTTTTCGTCAGCTCATGAAGCATTGTGGAAAAAGTGCAGTGATATAGATTTCAAAACAAGCCATTTTGGTTTCAAAATAAAGCCCCTTGAAGGGCATTAAAACATCCGCAGGATGGCACCTCCCCGACACAGGCTACAAAAACTGATCCGACTCCCAAAACCCTGCAATTTCTGCAGAGTGCCGCATGCAAATCACTCGAAATGCACTGAAGGGAGTCATAGAAAAAGAAAATTACTGCATGAAAAAAATAAACCTGAATATACATGAAAACACTTCTTTTAAATCACCTCATGTCTGTTAAGCTTTGCTTGTTTTTCCATTCCAAAAAAAAAAGACCAAAATAAATGCACATAACATACTCCAAAAAATATGTAATCTATAGAAATCTGCATTTGCGTCACATTCAAAACAATATAAAAATTTAAACTATATTTAAATCAAGCCTTACAACAAACATTAAGTTGTCTCTCCTCCCGCGATCCAGGGAGCCCACCTTTCCAAACACCTGCGAGTGCGAGGGTCCTACTATTATCGTACTGAATAACGGTCTGCCTGCCATGAATGGATAATGACGAAACACACGAGAGACAGACAGAAGACCTCCTCGCACCTCATTATGAGAAGCCATCTGACTCTCCGCTCTCACACTGAAGGTCCTAAAAGAGGAGCGTACGCACAGTTCTCAGCCTGAGGTTTGCACACACCTGCCAATTGATTGCCAGATGTGAACCCTATCCACCCCACCCGCCCCCAAGCTGAGACATAGGGACAAACACAGACAGGCAGAGACAGATTCGCCATATATGCAAACATTGTCAAGAAGATTATACTGTAGATGCACAGAGAAAGGATTTATATATACAGTCGGATAAAAGACTCCAGGGATGCTGCTGCTGCTGTTTTTTTTCTCCAAGTGGTCCCTCTAACCAAAACATCATGCATCATCAACCATCCATTGGCGTCCTTGTACATGACTGGAGGTCTGCAGTTCAGTTTTTAATTCTGTGCGTTCAGTTTCCAACACTGTTCTCGGGGTCCGTTCACAGGGAGATGGAGGTGACGCGGCCTGGACTCGAGGAATTCTCAGGTGTCTCAAGTCGAATGTTTATTTCATTGGCACTTTTTGCACTTCTGTGGGTTTAGGGGGAAGGGGTTGAGTTCATGTTTTAGCAAATGTCCCGCCACATTACTACCAACTGTGTCAAGCAGCGTAAATCACTCCACCCACGAACAAAAAAAAAAGAGAAACAAAAATACATTCAAGGTGAAAGAAAACAATTCTTCCTGGTGAAAATATTGGGGAATTTCCTTTAAAGCGACAACACCTACTTTTTGCATTGTGTACATGCACAAGTACACGCACTTAATGCACATGAGCAACCCAACCAAGTTTGGAGTTTACAAGGACTGAGCACCAAAAAAATAAGAAGACAAAGAAAAAACGCTCCCTAATTTTTACACTGTACGCAGTACTCTGAGAGCTCAACTTGGATGCACACAACACGCGCCGTTGCAGCTCATTAAATCTGTCGGCAATTATTCAGGAAGTGTCGAAGAGTCCTGTACTTTACAAGTACGGGACGAAGATCGTGTGCCACGACAGTCCCCAAAACAGAGTCTGTTTAGCAAAAAACTGCATGCATGCCATGCGCCCACGATGTTGACAGAAAGTGGTGCAAAGCATATGCTTCAAGAATGGCACAGTCAGTGAGGTGGCCTTGGCGTTCCCACAAAGGACATGAAAGACGACAGGAGTGATATCATTTAAGCCATCGTTTTTTGAGATTGTTTCCATCTGATTAGATCTTTCAGGCCGCATGGCTCTAGTTTCCCTCTAACAGAGGTACTGATACTGTCTGGCTCTAGTACACTGCCGCTTGAAAGAGAAGCTCCAAGTGGACATTATTACAGCAGAGGCCTCTTTCTTTGCTAATATACGGGCATGCCGCTGTGTGCAAGGAGAACGTGGGGATCACAGAAGGAACGACATGCTCACAAAAGGGGCGCAGTATACCAGCCTGCACCACTGGTCAAAACGAGGTCCCAGATTCAGTACTGACATCACCGATTGTTCTTTAACATAATCCTGGAGTGACGCCCACCCCAGTGTGTCATGTTGCAATGAACTGTGTGTGTGTGTGCGCATTTGATTGACGAACAGTTGAGGAACAGCAGGGCACAGTCCAGCAGAACCTTCTGAGACGGACCATGTGGCAGCTTGCTGTGCCGGTTGGGAAGCGTTTTGCTGGGAGAGAGAGAGTGTGTGAGAGCATGTGCATGTGTGTGTCATTGAAGAGGATGGAGAGGAGTGTTGGACAAGGGCGGCGGGAGGTGGGCGGCTCACAGGCCGTTGCTGTTGCGGTGCGCGAGCGGGGGCTTGGACAGTTCCACAACATTGGTTCGCCCCTTGCCAATGACTTTGGGGGCACGACGCAGCAGCTTCTGGGCCTCTGTGAATGCTTCGGTAAGCTCCTTCTTCCACTGTATGAACTCTGGGTCGCTCTGTGAAAAGCAAAATAACATTAGCAATTCAGTCTCAGCTGCTTTATGATTTTTTTTAAATATCAATAACTTTTAAATGCTAGTGAGCTACAGTACCTAAAGTCAGCACTTTTGGGTGCAAAAGATAAAATACAGCAGAAAATGTCTTTCTTTTGTGGATAAGGCAATAACAGACTGCATTCTGAAAGCCACTTCACAGAGTTAAATGAAACTAGATTTTATTCAATGCATTTTGCACCAATATTTTGGTACGCTTTTGTCCCAGGAGTATCATAAGCATGCACAAGTCAAACTGGATTGGAATCAATCGAGCTTAAGCCTCGATGGGAGAGATATTTGTATGGCATGAGCTGCCCATAAAAACATTTCAAATCAGCACATTATGAGGTTTAATTTCAGATTAATGTTCGCTAAGGTCTGCAAATGCACGAACATGCACTTATGATGCCGCTCCTGCGCAGATGGGAAAAAATATTTCCCACAGAACAGACTCAAAAAGATAAAGGAAGTTTCCAAGAAAAGAAGTTCAGAGCAGCACACACAGAACCCACAGAGGCCCTGCATTTTTCTACACAAATCAATCTTTTTTGGATTATCTAGTCAATTATATATTTGAATTTAATACAATTCCTCAGAAGTCCTTAAGGGCTGTGGATTTCTTTTTCTGAAAAAGTAGGAAGTAACAAGAGCAAACATAAGGGAACACATGGGAAGTTTAGGCAACATGGACAAAAGTATATACTGTGGTACTGTGGTTATTTATTAAAAACAGAAAAACAGAAATAAATGAAAAATAAATAACCACGTTGTCATGGCTTGCTTTTGCAAAATCCAGTAAATTAAATAATTGAACATTATAATTATAAAATAGATAGAGACAAGGTGTTCTGTGTTCTGCTCTTCTGTGTTTTATATTTGGGATTGAAACCAAAGTTTTCCTTTCTTTTTTGAGAAAAAAAAAGGCCGTAAAATAACAATAACAAACACTAGGTACCATTTATTATTGTATATTATTAATTACGGTATACAAATCTCAACAAATATAATATTATCGTGTAGAAGACTGCAGAGGCAATGCTTTACATTTTCTGCCTTATTTTTTGACTGAAACCAAAGTTTTCTTTTCTAAGAAAAGCACAGCCATAAAATAACAGTAACATTCACTATGTAATATTCATTATTAATTGTGCATTATTATTAATTACAATATTGAATCTCATATTTTGATATTTTTTAAATCGCAAATGTGTGAATTTTGTTAAAAAATAATTTTTGATTTATATTTACATTAACTCATGCAATCATTTATAATAAAACAGTCACAAGAGAAAAAGAGGCATAGGGAACAATAAAAGCGAAGCAAGCTAAAGCAAGACCAAAAGGGGAAGAGAGAATCCCTCGACGAGACTGAAAACAGCATGAAGGTGCCCTACCTCGCACTGCAGGACAAACTGTTTCCCTCCTTTGATCCTCAGCAGGATGCACTTTTTGTCCTTGATCTGCGTCTCCTCCACAGTCACGATCTGCTCCATGGTCAGCAGGTTTTGCTGGAGGGAGGAAATACTAATTAGTGCGTTCCTGTAAGAGTCTTTTCACAGATTAGAGGAACACCCCATGCTACCTGCTAGCTCTGTATGGGTGGGATTTTACCCTATGCTTGAGGTATACACACCTATCAGCGTCACTTACACTGTGGTAGAAATTCTAGAGGTTGTCTGGGGCTATGAGGGAGCTAAGACACGGATGACAAGCTGTTTTTGTACTCAATGAGTCAGTGGTGGTACAGCGGGCCGCAGACACAGCATCTCATGTAACCGTCTGATCGCGGATACCCGATTCCCATCAGACTGGAGGATACTGGAAGTCATTTCACTTCTGTACAAATATTTTTCCTCTAAATGACACGTACCACATTCAGTCTGGTTTCTAAAGACATTGGTTTAAAGTGCCCTTCAGTGTGAACACTTAGACATCCAGTGTTTTTTCCTAAGAAGCATTTTTGTTCACTGTTCGGCTGTGAGAACAGGAAACGATTTTCAAATAACACTGTATAACAACAAAGCTAGGGATGCACAGATCCATTTTATGAAATGACAAACAAACAAATTAATATATTTATATACATAAACATACATACACACACACACACACACAGTATGTATAAAATGGCATTGATCGTACAGTCAATTAAAATGTTTACATAAAAATAAACGAATTAATAAATAAAAACAATTGTTCATTTTTACCAGCTGCTAGAATAGAGAATTATTTTAAATAAACTGTATTAGAACATAACATAAGGAATGATTATTAGTGTTATATTATTACATATTACAAATACTTCGGTTGGGCTAAATTTTGTATTAATGTAATCATACAACAATGTCTATTTTAAATATTAAAATCACCATGTCACAATCGCTACTCCTGTATAATCCAGTTAAATAAATATTAAATATATATATATATTATTAACAAGTTTTATTTAAAAAACAAATAGGATGGGTGCAAACTGAAAACTGACCATACATAAAATTTATTAAAAATGAATGAATGCTGTCTGACATAAGTTCAAAAACACTGTATTATAGAACTTATAGAAGAATTAATAATAATGAATGAATGAACTGACCAACTACAGAACAAGCACAATGTAGTCAAATAAGAGCATCACTGTTGGCAAATCTGACTTGCGGCCGGCCTTCCTTTCAATCCATTTCCATGCATCTCCTCTCTAACATGTTCCAGAGGAAGTGCATTTATCCTTCAGATCGAAGATCCAGGGACTCTGGGAGTTATAACTGCAGGAAACTGGCAAAATCGGTAGTTCTTTATCTTAGTTACAGATCAGGGCAGAAACTCTCCTGCCCCAGGGAACCTGCAGTGACCTACTTCTGCATTACACAGATCTGAGCACAAACGCTTCCTCCGGATGGGAAGAAAACGGAGGTTTGGTTTAGCAGTGGAAAGAAGCAGAGGATATCAAAAGGATAGGTGGGTGTCTCAATGGTTTAGGCTGCAGGTGAACCTGCGTCACTATGGGAATTTTGGAGCAGGGCTGAAGAAGATCTAGGGTTTACATAAAGTGATGTGATTCCTCCTCGCCTTCTCGTTTTTATCAAAATCTTGATATTTTCTGCTTTGCAATGAACAATGCAATTTAAAGGAGAGGGGGAATCAGCTAAAATGCACCAGACTCACCTTGAATTTACATTTTTTTAATGTTTTAGTCCAGTGTTCCTACAGCGTAGGGACACACAGGCATGTTCATTCTCAAAAAAAAAAACTTTTAACCCTTTATACGGGTGCTAAGAGCAAACAAAACACACGAAAACACTCACCCGAGACTCTCCTTCACCTCTCCACTCGACACGGTTGGGGAATAGGTAGAAATACCGCCGTTGCCACTGTGTCAGGAAGGGGTTTCCTAGCTTTAGCATGTAGCCGTGCATGATACAGTCCTTCCCCAGGGCATAGTCTGCACAAACACCACAGACACACACAGTCACATAACACTCCATGCCATTTTGGAATAATTGCATTAACTTCAAATTCATTATCTTTGGGACACTTATTCATATTTATTACATTTTGTGTAAAGAAAGTCACATTTGGAAAGAGATGACAGTGAATAAATGATTCTCTCTCAGATTTAACCCACTTGAATTCCTAAATTACATGGGTTGTATCAGATCTATTTCTGACCATCGCACGTCTGTCATGTGATGGGTTCTGTGTCTTTCCCTTGAGGGAAGCATGTGGCACCAGCACTGCATGACAAGTACATAGGGTTCACTGACAGAACTGACGCTGGACCTGTCGAAGTCGATTAGCTGACGTCAGTCCGGGCCTTTAATTCATGCTGGAGAATGTAGCACTACCGTAGCAGAGGCCATTTTCTTCTCACGGCACCACTGTGTGAAATTACTGCTTGTCAATTGTATAGACGTCTTTGATTTAACACAAACTGGAGTTTCTACTAGAAAGCATTATCTTTTGGACCGGCTTAAAACATGGGTAAACGACCATGTGCTGCAGACGACAAGACGCCTAGAGCGGCCGTTCATTAGGTTTCCTGACCTTCTGGAAGTCCAAAATATAGTCAGAAAATGAGAGTCTGCTGAATAAGAGCAAACAGGATGTTTACAAACAGCATTTGGTAACCAGCTGTTCTTTGTATATTGCCATGACACCTCTCACTAGTCACAAATGTTGTGTATATGAAAAGATTTCACTGAGAAATACAATCTTCTAAATATCTATTCATTGCACAGGATGCTCTGATTTACATATGTTAGCTTATTATTGGACAAGTTTCACAAAGCAATATCAGGGCTATATTTCAAAACCAAATAAAAAAAAAACTATAAAATATACAATATTAAAATAATAATACAAATATTACAGTTACACTTATTCAAAGTATGGGGTGTTTTTAAAATTGTAAATGTTTTTTAATTTAATTTTAAAATTTGAAATTATTTAAAATGTTTTTAAATAATATTTCCTTTTAAATACATTCTTTTAGCTCTATATTCAGCTTGCAATTACAGGTATAAATTATATTTTAAAATAAAGTAAAAACGTTTTTTAAATTGTAATGATATTACTAAATATTACTGATCTTACTATGTTTTATCCAATAAATACCAGCTCTTTAAAAGAGTATATCGAAACATAAATAGTACATAAATGCATAAAATATAAAATAATATTAGAATAATAAGCCATCATACATTAATGTGAATTTGGGGGAAATGTGCAGAAAACAATTAATATAATACAATTTATGTGCTGTGTCTCACCCTCTTCTTGGCCCTGCTGCTTGTTTTTGGCCCGCTTGCGTGCCTCGTTCTTATCCGTGTCGCTATTGACGGCTTCATACACCGTCTCGGCCACCTCCTGCTGCCAGCGCTCCGAGATCACCAGAGGAAAGTTCTTATAGAGCTCCTGATCACTGTCAAGAAGCTGAAACGGAGAGGGACAGAAATTACGACTACTTTCAATTCAGACAGTCTCATCTGGTCTAAGTGTAGAGATAAAGTAGACCAGAGTTCATGCTAGCATTCATGCTCACAGTAAAAAGTTCAGTCCCACAGTTACTGGTTTTTACCTTAATTCCCTTGGTGTCCTCCTCATCGAAGGAGCCGATGTCAAAGGCGTCTGCAGCGTTGACTTCTCCTCTGGGGGGAATGAGGGGTGGAGGGTACTGCAACCAAACAAAAGATGCAGAGAATTAATATCACACAAACTCAAAACAACATTTTCAAAATCAACTAGTTCATCTTGCTAAATGATGGAGGATTAGAAACGAATCATTTAAAAATGTTGATTATATACATTGTATAACAGCATAATGAGTCTGACTCAATTACGATTACATGAGGATTCCTGGGAAGATCTTTTGGAACGATCTGTTCCTCTCTGATTGGTGAAATTTTCAGTACAGCAACATGGGTAATATTAATGTGAATGGATGCATACACCACTGAATTACAATCTGTAAACTTACGGTAAGGTTTATAAGTTATCATTTAAAATCAGTTGCATAAAATGAATGGAGCTTTTACTTGTAGAACCTGACTGTTGCACTTATTTCAGAAAACTATTATAATCCTCATCACACAGAGATCCACAGATTGCACACTAACGGGAACACTGCTCATAGAAAGTGATTTGAGGTCTGGCAGTAATGGTCTTATGAAAATGTATCATTGAAGGCTTGGCGCGGTGCTTTGATGCCAGTTCCACTGGTGCTGTAAAGGGATGAAATTAAGAGTCACACTTCCTAGAGAGGATTTTAGTATGCCAACAGCCACTGTCAGCTCTCTAACACACTCTCCGTGATGATGTTCATCTAATTCATTCCTATTAAAGCAGCAGCACTAAAAAGAAAAGATCTGAGGCTTGCTAATCGATTGCTGAATGACTAGTCCATCATCTGGACTCGAAATCAGATCACTTCATTGCAATTACACAAAACCTCTTATTCTGTCAGAGTGTCTGAAAGGAGTACTCCAGCAGGACTGATGCCGAAAACAAAGTCGAAGGTCTCACCTTCTGAAGATAGACCTGCTGCCAATCGATTCCCTTGAAGAACACGTGCTCCTTAACCTCTGATGCCCTACAGAGCATAAAAGAGATCACATTCAAATCAAATACATCTGTAAAGAACTTTTCACACAACACATTGTTTAACCGCAGCTTTACAGAAAACGATAATGTTTATATTTCTAAAATCGAAACATTTGCATGTCTTATAGTTGCATTTAGCAGATTAGAGTTGGACAGTTATATAATTTGCCTGCTGCAATGATATAAACAATTGCACATTTGAAATTCGCTAGACAGTACATATTACATTACATGAGTATATTGTGTGTAAGAAGATAAAGTTTGACATTTATATTGTATATCAAACTGTATGTAAAGAGCTGGCAGATAATGTATTTAATTTGCAACAAAAAATAAAATAAAATTGAGATCAGCTACATAAGTATAGCTATAAATTGCTTTGCATGAGTATACTGTGTATATGCAGGAAAAATAGGATGTATATCAACCATAACCACTTTTGACCAGCAGGTGTCAGCAATTCAGAACGAGCTGCAAATAATTCCCAGCATGCCCTTCTGTCTTTTATAAGTTTAAAAGATTTGAGACCGTCCCTTCATTTGGACAAGCAGCATCAAAAAAATGTTTTCTCATTTGGATAGCTCACTACAAATCAAATACACATCTGATAAGTATTACAGCTGTCTAATCTTGATGGAAGGGATTTCGACTTACCCCTGTCCTAGACACCCCAATCTTTTGGCGACGTCTCGCTGCAAGAGTCCTTCCAAGAGGGACTTGAGCTCAGGTGTGAAGGAGTCAGGCAACTCCACATTCTGATGAGAGAAAAGGAACAGGAAGCGGCTCATGAACTTGACTAACATCCCGTTAAACATGACTTTATTCCATGTCAGCTGGTGTTTGACTTTCACGTGATGTTTGCTTTTGTTTAATTAGCTTTCCTCATCAGTCAAACTGAACATTCATTAGGAAAATGCAAATATGCAGGAACAGCAAACGTTCCAGTAGCCGTCTAGATCAACAGAGCATTAACAGTGCAGAGTGCTTAGCGGTGTTTAAAAATCCTCACAATCATACAAATGAATGTGAGGACAACCAAAACAATTCTCTTATGTAATAGGCAGTGCCAACCGCACATTCAAATCAAGGTCAACGTTCACCAGAGTCAAAGTTAATGCAGACAATAAACTTCACTCAGTTCAGGCTGTCAGGTACATTCATCATAACACTGAACTAATAACAGGGCATTGCGTTATAGAGGCTAAGGTTTTAGTGGTAGCGTGTTGCTGTTCTTGCGAGTCTGTTTGAGTCAAGAGTCCAGCTTCAAGTCTCAACTATATTTTGGTCTGTACTTCCTCATTCAATGCAAAGTCTATGGGTTTTTTCCCACCTGTTTCAAACGTGCCACTGTATACAGTATACTGTTCCAAATTTGAGGTTAGTAAGATTTTTTTTTTATATGTATATACAAAAAGGACACCTTAAACTGATCAAAAGCAACAGTAAATGCATGTAAACTATTATAAAACATTAGTTTAAAAAAAATGCTGTTCTTTTGAACTCTTCATTCATCAGAAAACCCTGAAAATCATTGATGATATTCAATTAAATTAAGCACCATAACATATAAGAGTGACTCCTCAAGGATCATGTGACACTGAAGGCTGAAGTAATTGTGCTGAAAATGCAGCTTTGCATCACAGGAATAAAATAACATTTTAAAATAAATTCAAACAGACAATAGTTATTTTAAATCTTTCATAATAATATTCACAATATTATTTTTACTGCATTTCTGATGAAATAAATGCAGCCTTGGTGAACTTTTAAAAAAACCTTAACTCTAAACTCTAAACCAATGAACCTCTGTGGAGTCATGATTGAGTTTTACAGTCCTATCTTAGTTCAGTCTGATCGGCATCCAAAAACAAACCTTAATAGCTAAATGATTGTGTCAAAATTGCTTTGCATCCACTGAACAGCTTTTATTTCACCAGGATAAAAAATAAAAAAAAGATTTACTTTTGTAAATTATGAAAAAAGTCCTCTGAACACTGTCAGACTTGGCCTATGATCTTTGTGTTCCAGTTTGTAAACAAAACACGATCATCTTGCCTGTCAGAGGAAAACTGTTTAACGTCTCTGCTGAGAATAAAAAATGCATTCATAACAGACATTTGCATTGACTTCATCCGCTAAACTGCACAATGTATTTTTGGACTGGGGCCGCTTTTCCTTTGAATCAAAACAAGATGTCTCAAAGTAGCACAATTTCGCCTTGAGATCATTGACACCCAAGTAGCAGCTCAGCTGTGTCTTAATTTTGAAGGGAAACCACAAAATCCGCATTAAAAACAAGTGACTTCCTTTCTAGTGACTGTACAACAGTCAAGAGCATGGCAGCTCGATGAGGACTAAATTACTGTGATGTTTGAGAGGAGGACAGTAAATGCAAAGTGTGGATGCAAATTTCTCTCCATTAGCATTCCCTTGCTAAACAGTGGGTGTAAATGCACAGGTGCTGCTGTGATGAAATGTTCCCTCTTCACTTCCATGGAAAGCTGTGGCTCATTTATCCATCTCCTGTTTCACAGCACTATCTGTTAATCAGCATAAGTGAGCTCTTTCCATATTGAACTGGTAGGCTACAGCATTTGTAGATAAGATTCAATTGAAGTCTTTAAAGCTATAACTAAGAACTGAGTGGTTGCTAAGATCCTCTAGGTAGTTTTTGAAGGGATTTTTCAGGCTACACCAAGAAACTTAAATCAGAGCTCTCATATGCACATAATTATGTATGAAGGTACATGAAGACAACCAACAGAGAAAGACGGCGCTTTGGTTTCTCACCATGGTTAGGGTCATGCGGTCAATCTCATGTTTGTCTTTGGTCTTGTGCTGCCTGAATGGACTGTGCCTGCAAGAAGAGAAGAAACAGAGTTCAAGTAACTGAACACACAATGCTTAGCCTCGCAACGTCATAGAGAGGACACACAGTGATTTAGCAGTGACGTGGTGACGCGGGACGGGGGTTTCCATGAGAGATCCAAAAAGTTTCAATCTGAGTCGCTGATTGTGAGACACAAGCATATGTGACCCTGGAGCACAAAACCAGTCACTGAGGTATATTTGTAGCAACAGTCTACAATATATTGTATGGGTCAAAATGGTCGATTTTTCTTTTATGGAAAAAATCATTAGGATATTGAATAAAGATCATGTTCCATTAATTTTTAAAATATATTTCCTACAGTAAATATATTAAAACTTATTTTTTGCTTAGTAATATGCATTGCTAAGGACTTAATTTGGAAAACTTTAAAGGCAATTTTCTCCATATTTTGCACTCTCTGATTCCAGATTTTCAAATAGTATTTCTATATATTCATATATTTTCAAATCCCTTCCAAATATTGTCCCATTCTAACACACCATACATGAATGGGAAGCTTGTTTATTTACAACATGGTCACATTTTACGGTCTTATTGTTTTGGTGTAAAGCAACAATTGAGATGGAACAGCATCCATTGAAAGGCTAACTACCAGTTTTATTGTTACCTAAAAATAAAAATAAAAATTCATTGAAATGGTGCATTGGCAGCTAACTGAAAACTTTAATACGACGTTGAGACCAAGTACCACCCGATGCAAAAAAATACTAGCCGTGCATTATCCCACTTATACCTTCATCATTTGCCAGCACTGACAAGTTAAAGCTGTTAATGTTTGCAGTGCAACATTTCAGCGGCTGGGTAAAAATTATGATCATTGTTATCAGTTACAGCTCATTAGCACTAGCATTCTGCCTGCTTCAAATCAGAAACAGAGATGAAACAGTGCGACAAGATCACATTTATTTGAATGAATTTATTTGAATGAATTATCAATTGATCATTTGAGAGAGAGACAGTTGTGTGTTACACAATCACAGTGATTTTACCACCTTGTTGCTGAGGAATATAATGTAGCTATGTAGTATCTAGGCTATTTGTTAAATAAAAGTCATGGTGAAGCGCTGACAATTTTCTGTGTGTGTGTGTGCATCAATTAAAGCAGGGCATTAATATAGAACAGTGATTAAACTGACTTGGAACTACCTGTGCATTAACCTTTTCAGTGGTGAGTTTAAAATATTCCAGCTGTCCCCCAGAGTTAGTTTTTTTTTAGATGACCGTTATTTTAGAATGTTCCTCTTACTGTTTCCATGACGATGCGTCAGGCTTGTCACATGACACACCGCGTCTACAATAACACTGAATGGCAGATGAATCACTTTTTAGTTTTTCCTTTTTTAATTTAAAATATTAACAAACTTGCATACCATGTCATGAACAATCTGATATTCCGATTCATAAATGTGTGTAAATTAGTGCATTTTGTCGTTTAAAAACCTAACTAAACGATCTTGATCGTGATCTATAATGTGAGACGGGCACCACCATGTTTTTTCGCGCTGCAGTTCAGAAAGTCCTGTCAGTCGGATTTACAGCACGTGAATTCATCGATCTCTCCCGGAACACAAAGTAATAAGTGGCGGATGAACTGGGTGGTGAATAGAGTAAATTTTATAGTTACTTACACTATTTCTATCTGATATGAATAAAGCACATCTGCAAATTAAATTTGAATGGATTGTTATTGTTGCTTCCATAGACATATACGTGTATTTTTCAAACTCTAAATGTATTGTTTTACTAGTATTACGGCTATTTAAATGTCTGAAACCTAAAATATGCATTATGTGATTAAGAACACTGCATAGTTGTGAAAATATGACAAGAGCAGTGCACGTCTGTCTCTGGCTCACTGCGCGAAAACGCAGTTTGTATTTGACAGTTACGCGACGTCACCGAATGTTCTAAATCCCATATGTTGGACCATACTCCCAGGGGCACGGAAATAAGAATCCCATGTGTGGGACCGTACTGCTCAAAAGGTTAAAGGATTTTAATGCACACCTGCCAGCCAATCAAGATCCAGTATTCAAACAGACCATGGTATAAATTTAAATAAATCACCATACATTGCATATACAAATGTAGATATAGATTAAAATGATAATGATTGAAAAGACAGAAGTGATATTTATTTATAATTATCACTAAAATTACATATAAATTATATATATTTATTTATAAAATCAGATCATTCATATATATATATATATATTTAAATGATAAATATATGTACATCGAGTCTATAGAATACATATAGAATTCATGTTTTTTGATAAAATAGAGAAATAGAGTGTGTTTCCAGGCCTGTTTTGACCCGCTTCCATTCTGCTTTGAAGTGCGTATGACACTCAGTGAAAATACATGCCCCAGACTCCTCCCCCATTACACCCCCTCCCCACTCTCTACCTAGCAACTGTTTCAGCGGTCTCCGCCCCCACTCTCTGTGTCTTTCTTCTCTATGATGTCTGCTCCTGACCTCCTACTTCCAAACCCCTGACATTTAAACTTTACACTCCACATCAAACAGGTGAGAAACACAGACAGAGACTAAAAGAGAGAGAAAGATAAAGAATTCATGAGGATGCTGCTGCAGAGGGCGGTCTTACCCTCGCAAGAGTTTGAACAGCATGCAGCCCAGAGAGAACCAGTCGGCGCTGCTGTCATACGCTGTTCCTTTCTGCAGAACCTCAGGTGCCATGTAGCCATGGGTACCTCTGCAAACAGCAATTAATGCACATTAAATTCAAAGTGTACACATACCCCCCAGGCAGAGCACACACTGACTGTAAACACAACAAAGCTCATTCTCATACATAACACAAACAGTCAAAGAACTGCTACATTACACACAAAAGGTTTTCCATTCTCTCTCTGACCTTTGCATTTACCAGGATGTTTTCGCTACTGTGCTTTTAAGATAGCACGGCCTATATTTAAGAGAGAACATTTCATAAATACAACTGTCCAGGCCCTTTGAATGTGAAATGAGCACTGAATTGGTGCTGACATCTAAACTATCATGTGTTAAAATTGTCAGGGCTATGATGTCATATCCACAACTTGCTTTTAGTGCAGGTTTGTCTGCATATTACACCACCATTCAAAAGTCTGGGCACAGCAAGATAACTTTTTTGAAAGAAAATGTTTCCTTTTCAGCAGGGACAATTGATAAAATAGGAAAGCTATTTAAAATGTTACAAAAATCCTATTTTCAAAAAATCCTTGTTCTATTCAAAGAACTCTGGTGAAAAAAAGGAAAAACATTTCTGCTACATCTAATCAGCATATTAGAATTATTTCTGAAGGATGTGACACTTACAATTCAGTTTTTTCATCATAGGAATTAAGTATTTTTTAATACATATTAAATACTAGTTCATTTAAATTGTAAACAATATTTCGCATTATTAATGTTTTACTGTATATTTGATCAAATTAACTTCTGAATGGTAGTGTACACTGAGGTTATTAAAAAATACTTAATTGTCCCCTTCAAATGGGAAATGTTTCTAAAAAAATATATATATATAATTGAAAACTAGAGAGATTCATTACAACAATTCAGATGAAAGGACACTGAAAATACACCATAGCCAAAACAATGTATGTGAAAATCTGAGCGCAAACACTGTTTGCATGTATAATGTGACTGCTTATATGAAATTTGTTGGTAAAAGCATTTGTATACATGCACATAGAGAAAGCAGATTAGACTGTGGTATAAGATTCCATAACTGACTGCAAAAAAAAAAAACCCCTGGTGCAATATGCTTGAGTATGAAACAACAAAGAGCTTGTGTATGCTCAAAGAAACATCGTCAGAGAACAGAGGCAACCACACCTTCCCCAAACAAGAGACACTTTTATTTTGCACTAATAAAAGATAAGGTTTTGAAGCCTTGTGAAGAGGAACTTACACGCTGGCGTGAGGCTTCTTTTTGGAGAAATCGCAGGCCAGGCCCAGGTCAGAAATGCGAACATGTCCATGTTCGTCTAAGAGGATATTTGCAGGCTGTGAGGAACAGAAAGTGATGTGGAGATTAAGACATCATCTAACAGTCAAAAAACATCCATTTAAGAGCCTGATAAAGAACAGACTGTCCTTTTGTGAGCAACATCTACAAAAACAGTGATTAAATGGAGTACATTTAATGTAGAAAAACAGCAAGTGTAAAACCTTTACGCAAAAAGCTAAAATTGACCAGGAAAAAAAATATTTGACACTTTACACAGAACATAAAAGCAGAAAGCATTTAAATCGCACAGCCTCACACAATAATAGCCAATGAGAATATTTTTGATACTCAATGTTCAGGGATTCTGACTCTCTATACAAAAATAAATAAAATAAATAAAAATATTCTAAAAGAAATTATATACACACACACACATACACACAAACAGCAGTGGGGTCTGATGACAATCCGTTCAGTCTGTACTTGACACAGCGCAATGTGAGGGCTCGCGCTCTTCAGCAACCATCACAGAATATGAAAGCACTCTGCAATCTCTGATGTAATGAGCCTGGTTTCCTTTATATTAGTGCTGTTTGGACTACCGTGTTTTCCGGACTATAAGTCACACTTTTTTAGTCATAGTTTGGCTGGTGCTGCGACTTCTAGTCAGGTCCGACTTATTTATCAAAATTAATTTGACATGAACCAAGAGAAATGAACCAAGAGAAAACAATATTGTCTCCAGCCGCGAGAGGGCGCTCTATGCTGCTCAGTGCTCCTGTAGTCTATTACTGAAAACACAGAGCGTGGCTGTAGACAAAAATGTTTTCTCTTGGTTCTTGGTTCTAAATAAATGTGACTTATAGTCCAGTGCGACTTGTATGTTTTTTTTCCTCATCATGACATATTTTTGGACTGATGTGACTTATACTCCGGTGCGACTTACAGTCCGAAAAATACGTTAATAGTTTTAACACATTCGCTTCCTGGATCATTGGACTGAAAACTTTCCTGGAGTTTAGCATCTTAAAATGATCTGATCGCAAGAAGAGAAGCAAAATTGGGTTAAAGGGCTGGAATAGAAATAGTGCTTCAGTAATTTTTTATCTGTGTTTATTTTAACGCATTAAGGATTGCAAAATTAATGACATATGTTAACACATTAACAATGCCAGCCCTACAAGCAATGCAAAATCGCGTTCATTATCGCAGATGAATCGCTTCGATAATGAACAGGATATTGCGTAGCTTGTCAGCTAACTATGGTTCTGTCTGTTAAGTGCCGCTCCATTTGAAAGCAGGTGACGGCGATTTACCGCTAATCCTGGAACTAGATTTACTGACTAAATGTGCATGATCATATCTTTAGATATATTGCCCAGCCCTACTGCCAGCAATAAAATATGAAACAATTCAAGCATAGATAAGGAAAATAGAACTAAATTACAAATACAAAAGTTAATTAAACAATGTCTAATATTAGATTTTGAGCAATGAGATTTTCTATGAGCTTTAAACTACCAGTGCCTAAAAACACCAGTGTAAAGACTATTAAAAACTCTCTCTTTCAATGTTTCAGGTTAAAAAAAAAAAAAATGGAGCAAACAAGATGAGGACCAAGTTAACTGACGAATTTCATTTCTGGATGAACTATCCCTTTAAGAGACATAATGCATTGAAAATCTTGCCATGTATTATGGCTCTCAGCAACGTTGCTTAGATGGACAAGTTTTTCTTCTACACGCACAGCAGTGGTACTGTGGAAAAACAACAGGATCGTTCGCTCACCGAATGCACCCCACTCGCTTGTGCAGTGTCCCATTTCAAGAGCTTGCCAGGGAAGATCCTGCATATTCTCAGCAATCTGGCAGCGTGAAGCCCAAACATCTCACTTAAAATTGCATAATTCACAGTGATCGCATAGCTGCACTCCTGCTGCTTCCACATGGAGGGTTGATAAAGTACGTGATATTTGTGGTCATCTGAATGGAGGGCTACACTCTACGTGTGGGACTGTAGGTTAACCTACACTCGCTCCATCATCTGACGTACTTTTCCGTTTAAAGACAATAAACAGGCTGCCAAGACAGACGGCTCAGCCAAACTTAATAAAAAATAACCTCAGACGACAATGCAGAACAGATACAAGCTTACGTTACAAAATACACAAACTCAATGGAACATTTCATTTTCCCTTTTCAGCTGCAACAGGGAATCGCAAGCACAGATCAACAGGCTTTGCAGTGACAGAGAACGGTACAAACGATTCTTTCTCTGTGAAAAAGTAACAACTGGGATGGAGATGACCTTACCTTGAGGTCTCTGTAGACAACGAATCGATTGTGCATGTGTTCGAGGCCCAGTATGATCTCAGCTGCATAAAATCGCATATCTTTCTCGCTGAAGACGCCATGCTGAGACAGGTGATAGTGAAGGTCTCCACCTGCAAAACACAATTACAAACAATTACATACTGTTATAAATGTAAACGAGCAGTCAATAGAATATAATCACAATAAATCTCATGAATCGGTGATTTAAAAACCTTGTAACTTCATTACTATTTCGTTAACACTTTACAATAAGGATCATTAGTTAACATGAACTAAGAATGAACAACACTTTAAAAAATGTGTGACCCTTGAACACAAAACCTCCTTTTTTGTCTTTCTGTCTTAAGAATCAATTGTTCAAACTTGAGATTCATACATCATCTGAAAGCTAAATAAATAAGCTTTCCATTGCTGTATGGTTTATTAGGTTCAGAAAATATTTGGCCGAGATACAACTACTTGAAAATCTGGAAAAAATCTAAACACTGAGAACTATGAACTAACGAACAATGAACAACTGTATTTGTTAATAATTAGATTAATAAATAGTACAATAAATATATTGTTCATTGTTCAGTCATGTTATCTAATACATTAACTAATGCTAACAAATTACATTGTAAAGTGTTACCACTATTTCATTCACGGGTAGGGGAATAAAAAAAAAAAAAAAAAAAAGTAAAATACAGAAAAAAAACCATGTAAAAAAATATATATAATAATTAAAAATAAAATTTCATACAATAAAGAAATGAAAGCTACTGAAGAAATCCCTGAAATCCCCAGCGCTTATGTAGAGCACCCTGATGATTACATTCACATTTTGAATTTAAAGAAATTGCCAGCTTTTTTTTTTTTTTGAGCAATGACATTTATATTTAATTTTTCTAACGTATCTTCTCTAATTATGTTACAAATAATAGGTCAATTAAGGATTTTCTAGTATACCCTGGAAGAGTAATTCAATGGAGAGACGTCACATGAACAGCCACTTCAACACTGGACATTTATTGGAAAATGTTTATAATAATGATATGTAGCAAGGCTTATTATTAATGGACTCATCAGTGTCCAAATGCTTTTGTAGAGCATGTTCCTCTGTTTCTGAAGACCTGTGTAAGTGATGCGACTTGTTTCTCAAGCCCAGAAGGATGTTCAGAGAAGTGGCCCACATTGCAGCGCAGATATAGGAAGTGTGAGTGTCTGAAAAGGAAGCTCCGCCCCATATTAAAGCTGACATTAAGTTATATAGGAAGGCCAAAATTATAGCTCTAAATGGGCATCTTCAATCTCACACTGGGAGGTGTTGACTTTCGATCTGTAAGATTTGAGGATGCTCATGATGTTCAGACTTCAGTTCATACACTTCATGGTATTTCACATATTCAGTTCAAACTTTCAGCACAAAAATATGCTCATGCATTTAAAGCAAAACCACTGAAATCTATGAGCTGTGAACCAGGGTTAATATTGTTAACTAAAACCATAAACATTTTCATTAAATGAAATAAATGTTAACTGAAATAGAATAATTTTGTTTAAAAACCTATTTTATTTCAGTAAGTTGCCAAGGCAATATTTCTCATTTTTATTTAAAGCTAAATAAACTAATAAATAATGATGATTACATACTAAAAAGTATACTAAATCAACTATACTTAAAAAAAACTGAAATCAATAACTAAAATTACAGCGAAAATCTACTTTAAAATATGAAAACAAATGAATATAGTATTTGAATGATATGACAAGAGTCCAATTTCTTTTTGTTCTTTTGGGTGGCAAAAAAGTATGTATTTGAGGTTTTAGCATTAGGCATTAAACAAAAATGCCTTATATTTTTGTAATGTGTAATCACGTTGTGTGAACAAGCCTATAGCAGGCCAAAGAGATAAAGGCTGCCTTTACCATTCATCAAGTCCAGGATGAAACACAGCTTATCAGGAGTGTGGAAGGCATACGTCATACACACTATGAAAGGACAGTCCTGCAGAGAGAGAGAAAGAGAGAGAGAGAGAGATAGACAGGGTCAAACTAATGTGAAAGGGAAGTTAGTGTGTGGTCTGAGTTTGTATGTGTCACTCACCCCGGTGCTAACCAACGACAGCATGATTCTCTCATTGAGCGCCAGCGTTTCTCCCTGCTTCATTTTGATTCGCTTTTTATCCAAACACTTCATGGCATACCTGAGACACACACCGTAAATGAGCAGATGCTTTTATGCAAACCCAAATTTGGCTTCTTTTTGGTTTGATCCTTAAAACAGCACTTACATTTTCCCCGTGTCTGCTTTCCTGCATCCGTAAACCTCTCCGAACCCCCCTCTGCCGATGATCCGATGCACACTGAAGTCATTCATCGTCAACTATGGGCAAAATCAAGAGCAATATTAAAGAGAACAAGTTTATAAAAGAACAACAACTTAAAGGGAAATAAAAAGCACCAAATGTAAGAAAAAACCCACATGGATGTTGAGCTCTACATTCTTCCACTGGCAAAAACGTGTGAACTTGTCACTATAGAATGAAGCGAAAGGTTTTCAGATGTTAAATCATTCTCATGCAACAAAAAAAAGGGAAAAGGTAAGTGTTTTTTTTTTCTTTTTTTTGTTGTAGCCGTCTGTGTCACCTTTCAATGAACTTCTCAAAGATCTTTCCTCGAAGACTGTCACAGATCTCAACTATGTATGGCTGGAAAAAGCAAAGCAAACAAATGCATCAGGTTCTGTTGAGAAAACACTTTACTTCCTAAAAAAATTGGTTCGATTTTATTTTGTGTTGGGGGACTTACCTGAAAGAGATTTGGAGGAACTTGTTTCTTTGCTAGGTGAGTCTGGACATGGTCTACTGCATTCTTAGAGAAGGGCTGTGAGAACGGAAGGTAGATTAAGTGACAGGTCAAAACACTAAAACAACAAGAACGGTTCCCCCTGAATAAACGTCAAGTTTGACATTAGCCTCCTAAGCATTCCCGGTTATCACAAAATAAAACACTGTGACATAATCGCACAGGCCTTGAGTGTCCTAAAGGCCATTGTGTTGGTTCATTCAGGCTTCCTGTTTCTGAAAAGCTATGTCTAGAGACTGACAGAGGCTAATGGGACTCTTGTTTTCTCAACAGAAACATCCGAATGGAGTCTCCGGATCTTCAATGGACAATAAGAAACATAGTCCCTCCAGCTACCAGCATTATAGAACCCCGTTCCCCATATCTTCCCCTTATATTTTTATATTACAAAAAATATATATTAAAAAAATTATTTTAAAATAATACGAATTAAAAAAATATCACTAGGCACCTCACTATTCGATTACGATTCAGAGGGCTGCGATGCGATAATAAAACGATTATTGATGCATCTTTTGTTTTAATACATATTTTCTTCTTTCTCACTGTCTGACTATTAAAGTATCTGGAAAGATCCATAATGAATTTATTTCCAAGATCTTTTATTAATATAATTAATGCAAGTGATTTGGCAAGCAAACAACTAGGTTACAAAGAACCAACGGGAAAATAAACTAATTCAGTAATTTGTAGAAATTAATTCAGATATTCTGTAATATGGTTTCTTTTACAACTTGAATAGTGTGGCTCTTGTTCAGGGTCTTTCCCCTTAAACTTCTTAGAAGCCAAAGTTCTTCCATACGCTAGTTAGAGTTCTGCCTTTTGCATTCCATAAACATCACCTTAATTAATTAACATAAAGAAATAGAAAATCGATTTTTGACATTTGTGAATGGATTCAGAATCGTCCACATCCACTTGGTGATGCATCTAAGAATCACATTTTCCCCCACCCCTTCGTGTGTGTGTGTATGTGTGTATGTATATATATATATATATATATATATATATATATATATATATATAGAATGTAAATAAATACAAATATAAAAATCTATATATATAAATGTATAATATATAAATAAAATTGTTTACCAACAATTAATATCATAAATATTATTTTTCTTATATAAAGATATTACAATACTATTTATTCTGATTGTATTATTATATTTGTCATTTATTTTTGCAAGGTCATGTATTGATCCAATTTAAATGGTTAATACACAAAATAGAAAAACAAGAAAAGATCTAAATAGCATGCTGTTAGTGACACGTTTTAATAGTAGTTGAATGCAAAATCAGCAAAGACAATCTTTAGTATTGCCTAATAATGCAGCTCTTTTCCGTATGCATGTGAAATGACTGCTAGTGATAATTTTATTCTGCCAAATGTTTTCTTACATGTGAACATGACAGAAGCTCCTTCATAATGTACACGTCATAAATCTGTCGACTGCGAGTTAGCCTCTCTTCTTCTGAATCCAACTTCTCATACTCTTTAATCTGAAGAGGACAAAACAAGATTATGAACATCTCAGACAGAACCCCACACTCTTTAATAGGACACATGGTGTTGTTCAGGTCAACAAAAAGGGAACAAAACTTCACAACTGAGCGATCTCATTTCAGTTCACTACCAGAATGAGGACAGGTCAGGTCAGACACACAACTTGAAAACTATTCAGCACAAAACCCACACAAATGCCACAAAGACTGTCGTGTTAGCAATGAAAGGAATATATAGATTTAAACCAATTTTACCTCCTCATAAAACTTTAGCTGCGGAAGGGCCTCGTCGATCTCGTTCATACAGAAATCCTTGAACAAGAGGAAACCTGGACAACAGAGGGAGGAAAGAACAGTTAGATAAGGTACGAAACAGAACGACTTGACCTTTTTAGCATGCACAATACAAGAAAAATGTATTGTATATATATATATATATATATATATATATATATATATATATATATATATATAAAAAAAAACAGCAGCTATATTGATGCCTGTCATAGTTATCTTTATGCAAATGTTAACAAAAGTATAACCAGAGCAAAAAAAAAAAAAAAGAGACTGCTCAGACAGCAGCTGTACCACCGTGAATAAATATAATATGATTTGCTTTGCAGAGAGAAGCTGTTCTAAAAAAGCAGCATTTTCATAATCAAATCAATATCAAGTGGTGAAGTAAATACAAGAAAGACCACAAGCAATATATTTATTTTATGAAAATTCAAATGTAAACATGCATTCATCTTTGTGAAGACACTTTCCATGTTGACTTATTGTGAAAATAATGACATAATAAAAAGGGTTTTATGTAAAACTATTTAACTTTATCCTCTTTTGGATGAAATATGACGCAAACCTGCATCTGTGAGAGATAACAACCTAACCAGTGGACCACGGATTAGTTACCGTCGAGAAGATTATCCTTAAATCACAGCACAGACACCACTCTCCTATTTCAGAAAATCCTCTATCAGACAGCCACCTTGATCTTTCATTACTCTAGATCCCACCAGCTACAGCACTTCCTTTCTCATCTTCAATTTGTTTGCTTTTTGACAAAGCGCAGAGTGAGAAAATCAGCACAGACAGCAAAGTTGAGACTGTTCCCATAGCAACAATAATGGGCCACCATCATGAGCAGAAGGGACAGACCTCAGCTGCACATCTTGGCACTTGATCGGGCGGACGCACGGACAAACAGAGAGCAAAAGTTACTGGATGAAATGCAATTCAAGGGTGTCAAGGAGAGATATGGTCTCCACAAGTGATGTAAATGGAGCTGATTAAAGGATGAAGGGAGGAAGAAAAGCTGTTCTAGTAGCTTGGTGTGACTATTCCAGCGAGTGGGGCTGCTTCTGATTCCTGCAGCATTAGTGCGAGCTGATTACTGCTGTTAAAATAGGAGGGTAATTCTGGCGTTAATTGGATCACAACGGAATTATCTTTGGGAGATTAAAAGCAAAAAAATAAACACCACAAACATGGTGCTGCAGGGCAGTTACAACAAATTCTACACCTATTCTTTTTAAATAAAGTATTAAAGTTATATTGATTAAACGGGACGAATTTTGGCATTTTTAAAATTAAACTGCATTGGCCGATTGCACTGGAAATTAGGCCGATTTATAGGCAGGCACATCTGTGGGCAGCTAAGCACTGCAAAAGGGTGTTTTTTTTAGTGCCCGACCGACATGGGTTTTTTGGGACAGATACCGATATAAGGAAGTAACAAAAGGCAGATATTGATATATCGGCCGATTTTCTTTGTGTATATTACAGTACAATACCAGTCAAATGTTGGGACACTTTCCCATTCATGTGTCCAAACATTTGACTGGTTATATATATAGTATGATACAGTATATACATAAACACATTTTTTGCAATGATCACTCAATGTGGTGATCAAACACTTATAATGACGTGACGGAGATATGTAATGTAATTCAACTTAAATTAAATTCCATTCAGTTTTATTCTGTTGAAGTTTATTTCACTTCGGAAAATTCATTCACGGATTTGCAATACTGTCTTCACACACAGACATAAGTGTTGAGTGTGACACAATATAAGGGAGCACGGGCCACAAAGTAAAGGGTTAGTTTTAACATTTATTTTACCATAGTAAAATTTTAATTCTGGCTTTAGAAAAATTTTCATCTCGGTTTTTATTATTAATTTAAAAGAAGACAAATCTGCCATAATTTTCTCTGATCTGTTATTTATTATTAGTAACACTGTGTCACAATGTGCTATGATATGACATTAGCGATGTAATTTACAATATTTACTTTAATTTAATGAGAAACAACTACAAACAGGTGAATAAAGACTGACGGTCAATGTTAAATGTTAAGAAAATATTATTTCAAGCTCGTTTATGTGGCCCGTCCAAAGCATGGTTGAAATATGTTCATTGTCAAACTCCAAAAAAATATATTATTTTATCAACAGAATATTTTAGTTCGTCTTGTATATTTATTTTTTTCATTCGATCAGATAAGATTCTTCTCAGATGTTACAATGCACTCCACCTACGGGGCATGTTGTCACATTTAACTTTCATTTTTTGAGGGTAAAAGAAAAAATGTATACACCGTAATTGTGAAACAAAGCGACATGTTTGTACAAGTCAAGTGTAAAATTACTGTGGAAAAAAAATTCTGAACCCCATGTGGATTTGCACAAACTGAGAAAGTCAAAAAGTGTTACTCTGTGCCCCGCTCTCCCCTACCACTGTAAATAAATACATTATAAATCCACGTCTCGTGCACTTTAATTCTCTTTGAATGCAACGCATATGATCCCTTGGATCTGGAATCATGGTGGAATTTCATGTGGAGTCCACTTCGCAGGGCACTTACAGTCGAATAAGACAACGCTTGAATGCAGCTGCCTGAACAAGAGACCTCCTCACTGAAGTGAAAGTGTTGACTGATGACATTATCTCACGAACACAAGTAGCAAACAATAGAGGGCACTCTGCTGGACAAACCAAGTTATTACACCATTTCAAGATTTTAATCATCATTATAATGTTATAATATATATTATAAAATTTAAATATAGGCATTTCATCGCCATATTCGCCTATACAGATATATTGGTGAGAGGCTCATATTGGCCGATAATATCGGCAAAATGAAATATCGGTTCGGGCTCTAGCTTTTATATGTATCTTTGAAAAGAACTGACAATCTTCAGAAAAGCTTTGATGTCATTTTTATTTTAAAAATTAAGTTTTAATATATTTACAGTAGGAAATTTACAAAAATATCTTCATGAAACATGATCTTTATATTCTAATATTTTTGGAATAAAATAAAAATCTATAATTTTGACCCATACAATGTAATTTTGGCTATTGCTAAAAATATACCCCAGCAATTTAAGACTGGTTTTGTGATTAAGGGTCACATATATTACATAAAATATAAAACCTTTTTGTGTAAAGATGCACCAATCAGCTGGCAATCAATCAAACACGTGATCAACAACCAACTTTTTGTTTTGCCCGACCTCTGCTCTGGGCTTGCACTCAAAAAGCATTTAAATAATTTCCCAAAATGTAAAGTGTGTGGATTATTTTATAAATATACAATAATACACAGTAAGCAATGTCATCCTCTCCACAACCAACTGCAAACTTCAGATCTGAAAAAGCTACTTTATGCAATCCAGTCAACTCATAATGCATAAAGTCAAGTCTTATCCTGCGGTTTACTGATCGGCCGACATCTCGCCAAGGAGATATATCGGCATATATTTGGCATTATTCAAATATCGACACCAGCCGTTAAGTTTTCCTACTTGTCCGTTGTGTTCGAGGTGGGAGTTTAATTTTGACAGCGCTGAGAAAGGCAGTGCCTGAGTGCACACAGTGATCACACACTCTCGTTTACTGTCGTTGTTAACGGTTCTGTCTAATACGAACAGAAGTCTAATAATCACATAGAACGGTTAAACAAAGATATTAATGTATACAAAAAGTATTATAACAATTGCTTTTATATTATTAACAATAGAAAGGCAAACATTATAATACTTTCTTGTTTGTCATCAGCATTAAGCAAATACACATTTATTTGATGTGTGCATTTTTATCTAGCATGATCACGTGATCTCTGTGAGACGGTCGGCCCGTGTTAAATGAATGCTTTAAACTTTAAACGTGATTTCAAATTATGCAGCACTTTATGCATTTGCCCACTGTCATATGTCATTTCTGCTGAATGTAAAATGAATGTTACCTTGGCTTTATTTGGAAATATGATTCCCAATACACACAAATTTCCCAGAATACTGAATGCCCTGTTGGTTACAGTGGTTACTTCCTTTTTAATTATATTTTTATTAAATATTTATTTATTTGTGAAAAATACTTTGCCATCTAAAGTATAAGTATGATTATTTTACACATTTATTTTTTAATCCATTGTCAAAAGATTTATAGTTTTTAAAATATGAATAATTTTATATACACACACATCGGCTTTATATCAGCTATCGGACCCCCTGCTCTCCAAGATATCGGCAGTCAAAAAAATAAATAAAAATAAATATATATATTTATATCGGTCAATCACTACTGTGGTTTTCATAAATCTGTTGTATTAAGGAAGTAAAATGGGCTGTGCACAAATTTATAAGCATTTAGTTAAAAATAATACAACAAACAGCTAAAATTATATGAAGCTTCATAGACATTACGGTGACAATGATGTAGTAATCTATTGTGATTCTTCATTCTTACTCAGTCCCTTTTTCAGTGTCTGTCTATGGGATGTTTTGCCCATTTTTGCAAGTTTAAATCAGCTTGAAAAGTGCTCACACACCTCTCAACAAAAAGCCACACGATTTCATGTCTGTACCACAATCAGACCTCTGTAGTATAAGCAATAGTTGTAGCGATACTAATAAGTGCCTCTCAGAAACATTGTTTTCTCATCTCGGTATCTTCCCTGCAGTCCTCTTCCTCCTCTCTTTTATCTCTCGGACACTCATCTTTTGTCTTCCTCCCTTTCCTGCTGTCTGCAATGTGGAGTCAGAAGGTCTCATATAGACCATCCAGAAAGAAATAAACCCTGCAGCTGGTGACACAGACACAGATGTATGGAAACACATTCATGGATCACAGTGTAAACATACTGGTCAGATAGTGGTCATACAAATGAGAACAAAGACAAAAAAAGTCTTGTGGAAGGTATAAAGTGGTTTAAAAACTAACAGCACAGCTCTAAATGCTGAATCAGCCACATATAAACATCATGTTGACTGTACATAAACTGAAAGTGCAGACGAAATAGTCTGATTCAAGGTTTCCTCATGCTTATCTTCTGAGAAGAAATTATTAAGTGAGCAGGAGTGATAGAAATAAAAGAGGATGCCAACCTTTGGTGTGGTTTACGTCACAGAGTTAATGGATTACCCTTAATCTCGCTTCGAATGCACAAAGCGATCTCTCACCTAGATTACAGGATTCTCGCTCAAGCCCAAATACAGGTGGGGTTAGCCTGCTGACGGACAGCTCAGTGTGTGCTTCCTCTTGAAGCAGAGGAGATCTGGGAGGACTGTCATTGAATCACAAACTCATCAGTGCAATAATCAAGTAGAAATCCAATGACAGCCCCTCTGAATACAGCTGGGGAATAATTACATGTAGGCCTGGAATCTGCACTGTTTTTCCTCCACATTGTTGATTCAAAGGCAGCATTAAATCTAGGGTTGTTCATTTCAGTTATTTTTCCTCACCCACAACCGACGCTCGTTAACCGATTATTAACGGTTTACCAACAAGATTATTTTAAATTAGGACTTAATTAAATTATAAAGATTAAGTGTCTGTGATCAATTAAAAATACTAACATTCGTTTGCCGGTAATTCATTTTACATGCAAAAAAAGCAGCAAACAGAAGATGAGGATTCACATGGTCATCATATCACATCACCCACCTGCAGTGCTTCTGTGAGCAGAGAAAACATAGTAAAGCAAGGCTATATATATATATATATATATATATATATATATATATATATATATATATATATATATATATATATATATATATATATATATATATATATATATATATATAGGGCTGTGAATCTCTGGGTAGACAGCGATTCGATTCAATTAAAGAATGATTTTTGCTAATTTAGAACTATTCATTTTGATTTTAACTATTCTGCATTCTTTAATTGTAATTCACAGGATTATACAAAATTTTCCACTAAATTCTTTAAATGCTTAGTCAGGAGGCAAATTACACAGCAGCCTTTATGGTTAAAGAACCATAGGTTAGAAGAAAAAAGCAACAACAAAACAAACTTGTCCATTGTTAGATTTTAGCTGAAGATAAAGCCTGGCACGTATATGAGAGCGAGATCACTTCCCTTTCAGTGTGAAACTTCCCAAAATAAAATGCTATAGTAGCTATTTAACTTTTCCTCTCCATCATCGAATGATGATTCTGAAAAAAAAAAAAAAAAACGCGCCAGATGTCTATTTGCTATAGCAACAAACGCTACTTTCATGCATCTGATTATCAGATAAACCTTGCGCTCTTATTTCAAGGTCGTTGTTAATGCTGTGGTTATTTTAACAGTTTCCTTCATACATTCAGTTCATCAGAGCATTATTAAAACACATTTCTCATTTGATGGAACTGTGCGTATGATTTAGACACTTATATTTCTGCTCCGTCCATGCAATAAATACACAGCTTTCGACTGCTCAGGTAACGCCGTCAGGTAAAATGCAGAGAGCCATTGAAAAAATACAGAAAAGTAAAACTACTTCACTTTAGTATTACTGGCCACGAGTCCTGAGAAGAGATCACACATCAGCTGCGTCAGAGACGAACGGAGCATGAGCACAATCCTGTGTCAGTCTCGGGAGGTAATGGTGGAGCGCATGAAGGAAAGATAAGAGGCACAATTCACGAACACTGTTCAGGGTCTCAATTAATTCGTACTTGTAGTCATTGAATGTGTATATATTTTGAAAGCATTGAATCGCTATAGAAATCGCAAATCGTTTGAATCTTAGCATTTAAATCAATTACTGTCCAAGATTGGCGAGTAATGATTCAAGATCAAAGCATATGCATCATCATATATATATATATATATATATATATATATATATATATATATATATATATATATATATATATATATATATATATATATATATATATATATATATATATATATAGCCTATTATAACAATGCAGCAAACCTTTTTTAATATTTTGATAAATTACTGAAAATAAATAAATGACTTTATAAACCGTTTAACTGATTGTATTAATCGGTCAAAACTCTTTATGATCAGTTAATGGTTAACCAGTTAAAATGAACATGCCTAATTAAATCAAAAAGGATAAATAGCAAGCTATATATCCATCTGCACATTAAATATAGTAAAAATATAAATGCTTAGAAATATATTTGTATAACACATACCCAAATATACAAAAATGAATATGATATTTAATAGGTATTCAAACATGTTTAAAGAGGTCATATGATGCGATACATTTTTTTCCTTTTGGAGTGTTACAAGCTCTTGGTGCATAGAGAAGATATGTAAAGTTGTAAAGACTAAAGTCTCAAGTCCAAAGAGATATTCTTCATAAAAGTTAAGAGTCAACCATGCCCTCCTAAAATGGCTCATTCTAACACGCCCCCAACATCTATGTCATGATGTGGGAAGATTTGCATAAAGCTGCACAAATGTTCACGTAAAGAAAGAAGGCTTAACTTTTATTCTCGCTGCTGCCACCGCCATGTCGTGGAGACACGGTGTTTTGTTGTGAAAGCAAAACGACTTTCTTTGGCCTTCAAAAAGAGGACACACGTAGAAATCAGTGGTTAAGTTGCATTTACAACACCGTTTCAGAACAGTTCAACCCAAATATTCAGATGTGTCAACCCTCTACATTGCGAGTAAATTAAGGTTGGGCCGATAGACGATGCCATCGTTCCAACACGACTGTCGTGTGGCGCTGAGCTGCATCATTTAAAATGCTGACACAAAATTAGACACACATCATAAACAGAACTCAGCAGCAGTTTACTGTAAGGGATTTGTGGTGTCACGCCACTCTGCATCCAGTGTAGACAACATCACTGATTATACAGAGTTCTATTGACTGATCTATAATGAATCTCTATTATAGATCAGTGGTTCTTAAGTATTTTGTCAGGTCACACAGCTCGCATCCAGTGTAGACACGGTGTTAGGAATAGTTACTTGTTTTCCCTTATAAGTATTCACAATTGGGGCATACCACCCCCAAATCCCCCCGCCGATTTCATCGCCCATCATGATGTTCATGATACTAAATCTTCAATCTGGTGATTAAATGATGTCTAATATTAGCCAATGGCTAATAAATTCTCTGATTTTACTCGCCAGTTTGTTAGTTGTAGGTAGACATATATTTTCACTTGTGAACACTGAGTGCTTCAGTTTCACTCTCAGTCAAGTGTGATGGTGCACGACTTGCTGTCGCTTTCTCTCACACATGCACAGAGAGAGCGAGAGAGAGAGAGAGAGAGAGAGAGAGAATTGATGTGCTACATGTAAATTATATTCTTTTGTTGTAGATTCTTTGGATTTTTTACATTTTTAAGAACTGCCGGGTTATCCGGTAGTGGGTGGAACTAATACACAAACGGCAATCTCATTGGCTGGCACTCCACTATTATCATCCCCGTTTTGATTTCAGCAAATCAGTTTGAACGAATGCACACAACCTGATTAATATTCATAAATCCAGCAGATTGTTAATACTTATAAGTAGAATTAAGTAGAATAGAAAGGCAATGTTCTTTTTACAAATGTCATATGACCCCTTTAAATGACAAATGCATATTATAGGGTTTGACTTTCTACAATTAGACAAAACTACTGCAATATCAGCCAACAACTACTACAGACAAAATTCACATCCTCTTTACAACTTCAGGTCTAAAATGTCTACTTTTCATAATCCAATCAACACACAACAGATAAAGTCAAGTCTTGCCCTACTATTTTCATAAATCTATCCCATTAAAGAAAGAAAAAAAGGCTGTAGGATCACAATGACTTCACCGTAGCTCAAAAACTCTTCTAATGTACTCTGAATGCAATGAACTAGATAATGGCATCTGGCCAATGCATAAAATGTAACATGAAGATAACATGAAGTAGTTGAGTGCGCTACACCCTCATTAGCAGTTGAAAGCATTATCAAATGAGCCTAAAGGCAAAACAAACATCAAAGAGACAATTAGAAGTTTGTGCATGACAGGTGTTTTAATTCTACAGAAATTTCTATGGAATTATGAAAGTGTAAATTCCATGCATCTAAAGTTATATAAAGGTCTGACTTTCTCAACACTTGTTTGAAAGAATTGATTCTGTTGTTTTCACAAGACACCCGGAAGCATGTAATCAATATCGTGATGTGGGCCTCCGTGAGAGGAGGGGAGGAGTGTTCACATACACATGCAAGTGCACAGGCCAACACTAACCACACTGCCCACGCACAGCCCAAAAACACAAGGAACTACATTAGAGTTTACTTTGGGCCATCGCAAAGGGAAACAACCACCATTTCCTGGACAGTTTAGTTGGCCAAGTTAATGTGTCTTTATTTTACAATACCTTGCCAACAACATGAGTGTCTTAGTGATGTTTACAAGGCAGGTGAAGATGGAAAATCAGACAGCCCATTAAACACACACAAGCACACAAAGACACACACCCACATGCATAAACACATTGCAGACTCAGCAAACAAGTGTATGTTTATTTTAGGCCAAAACTGTCATGACTCTATTTCACACACGCCCTCGTCTTCTCTTATTCTGTCACAAACACTTCCCTATGCATAGTTTCAATATCAGCGACTCTGTGGAAGGAGGCGGGAAGTGAAAAGACACCGTGCTCGTGCTGGACCTAATGGAGGGTGAGCTTGATGCTCGCAGCCAGAGCTTCTGTTCAGGTTCTAGTCCCGTGACAGATCCTTCTAGTCTTGAGCATCATGACTATATACACGATGAATCAGACCAATAGTCGTTGTACATGTCGTGTTGAGTGGTGACCAAATTTTAAAAGGTGCAGGAAACTGACTTTTCTCCCCTGATAAAGTGCAGTTTCTGAGACAAAGTATTGAAATTAATTGTTGCCAAACAAGTTTTCACTCGTATGCCAAAAAAAGTTGAATGATGGCTTTTTTGGAAAAATTTAAATCTACAAAAGACCTAAAGGGACAGTTCACCAAATATGAAAGTTTGGTCATCATTTCCTTGTCATTCCAAACCGGTCTTAAATATTAAGATACACAGGACTGTACAAGAGGAAAATGTTCAATGTGCATTATACTGTACTCTTAAATATTAAGACATGCAGGAATGTGCAAGAGGTGAATGTGCAAACAGGTAAAGACACTTTCAGTATGTTAGTGTGAGGTGGAGAATGATTAATTATCTTACTGATTAAGTGAATAATAAATGGGGACCATGTAGATGTTAAGAGGCTGGATTTGAGTTAAGGAGCCTGATGCCCTGGGGGAAGAAAGTCTCTAAAGTTTTGCCATCAGGCTACGGAAGCACTTACCAGATGGCAGCAAAGTAAAAAGATGGTTACTGGGGTGGATGGAGTCCTTGATGATTTTAACAGCTCTGCTTTTTCAGCGTTTGAGGTAGATATCCTGCAGAGAGGGGAGAGCAGACCCTAAAATGCTCTCAGCTAAGCGCACAACTCTCTGCAGGGCTTTCCTTTAGTATGCAAAGACAATTATTATCATTTGACAAATACACTTTAGCTTCAAAAACATAAAAATACAAATCTAAATAGTCAATGTGCATAGTAAAAGTGTTATTCTCTAATCTAATAAAAATGCTAGTGCAAAAAAGCAAAATGGTAGCCACTCATTAAGCTCTGATCACTTCCAAGCCGTAAACACACAGAAAATAAACTCCGCTTTCTTCCTGCTAAAATAATAATCAAGGTGGTGGAAGTGGCTTCCATGATGACTGTCATTTTGTGCAAAGTGTAAAATTATGCAACTTTTCTTTCTGCCTAATGTGACAGTCTTCAAACAGGTTATTTGCCATCTGTCATGTAACACAAACCTTTCATCCAAAAGGCCCACGTCACAACTAACTGCTGCTGTTGCTACTGCTTATTTAAAAGATGCAATATCAACTTCATTTTCCCTGGTCTAAGACTTGGCATTCTAAATACATAACTTTTTCATCTGGATGCCAAAACATCTACCGCGCGAAATGAGAATCCCATGGTGGAGCAACTTGGAGCAGAAGCTTGCTCTTTTGGAAGCTGTGGCTTGTTCCTCAAACTGTCATTTCACAACGTCAAACAGGCAGGACTGGCAAACTCCCGTGCACACAAGGACGGTCACAAGCTTAATTTGAAAAGCAGCAAACATCTCCGGCTGTGTGTGTGGCTCTTAAACCAGTCATTCAAACTCTCCAAGTGTCAACAGGATGTTCAGTATCACAGGATCTAACCTGCCGGATCTGATAGGAAAAACTGGTAGTAAGAAAAGAGCCAAAGAGCCATGTCACACGACTAAAATAAACAGCAATTACAGGGCAAAGATGCATGCACAGATACAGCCTGAGTCTGCCGGGGAAAATAAGTGTACGGCAGACCACAGTGTAAAAACCCATAAGGGCCCTCTGCCAAAACTGGACAGAGGACGAGAGACTGCGGCAGAAAGACAAAAGAGAAAAACAGCCCGAAATTATTAAAGAACTACACAGCATGAGGGCCTTTAGCACCACTTTAGTAACAGAACTAAATGTACAGTACTAAAGTACTGGGATGATTTTGCATGAACTATTTCCCAGTACCATTTAAAGGGTTGCATTCGCACCAACCGTGTGTACTAGGACGTACGTAAACCGGTCGACAGCGATGTAATTTGTGCGTGGCATTTAACGTTATCAAAGAAGAACAATGTTAACAACAGGAGGTTGGAGGACACTGAGAGAGAGAGAGAGAGAGAGAGAGAGAGAGAGAGAGAGAGAATTGACAGGCTACGTTTTAACAATATTATTTGTTGTATTTTCCTGTCAAAATAACATAGATCCTATGGAAGAACAGCTACATTTCTATATATAATATATCCTTTATTAAGAACAGCCGGTTTCTCCGATAGTGGGTGGAGTTAATGCACAAACGGCAAATCTCATTGGCTGGCGCTCCCCTATTATCGTCCCCGTTTTGATTTCAGCAAATCAGTTTGAGCGGACGCACAAAAAATGATTTATATTCATGAATCCAGCAGCTCATTAATCCATAGTAACCCTTAGTGTGTTTTATAGTTCTTTTTAGTAGAATTCGTATCATTATTATCTTATCAGTATTTTTGAAGGCTTTTCCCAAGTTTTTTTTTTTTTTTTTTACAGAAACACTGAATGACCAAATAGTATCAACACCATACCCTTTAAAATAGTAATATTGTGAGAAGTTATCACAATTTAAAAGATCTCTTCTCTACAGTAATAGCCTATATTTTAAAATTTTATTTATTCATTTGATGTAAAGCTGAATTTTCAGCATCAATACTCAAGTCTTCAGTATCCCATTATCCTTCAGAAATCATTCTAGTATTCTGATTTACTGTTCAAGAAACATTTCATTATTATCAATGCTGAAAACATTCTGAAAACGGATATATTTTTTAGTAAAGTTCAGCATTTATTTGGAATAAAAATCATTGTAACAAAGATCTCTCTCATTTCGCTCCACATCTAAAATAGATAGCTTTCACGAACTTGAAATGTATCCAATGTTGCCATAGAATTTGGCATGAAGAAAACAGGCAGGTTTGGAAACACCAAATCTCTAGAGCCTCTCTCCCAGCGGTCCACACAGCAAACAGCCTTCAAATTTAAAAACTGGCTTTGGTCTAAACTCAAAAAACGGCCCGCCTCCACAATCCAGCCTTTATTTTTGCCACTTCAAGAAGACCTTGAATTCATACCAAGTACATTATTATGTTTTGACTGAATGAGAATGTAAAAATGAAGTTGATAAAAGACACTTCACACTTCAAATCTAATATTACCAAGTCATTTTATTCACTGACCCCAGTCACTCTGCATTTTCTAAAAGTGTCCCTCAAGCTGAATGATTTGAGCATCCCTGGTGTAGGGACAGAGAGGGGGCGAGTGGGGTGGAAATAATGACATTGACTGGCCAATTAATTCTCCAAATCCCAAAGCAATTAACAGAGGCTGGTGGATCAAACAACTGTCAATTAATGCAATGCTAGTGCACACATGCGCATGTACGCATGAACTCACTCACACACAAACACATCTGGGCACAGACGGTCTGACTCACTCGCAAAGGACACATATCGATATGTTTCACTCTCATTACACAAAAAGGTCAAACATGCATCTAAATACGCTGAAAATGAAACGTTAACCATTAACGGCCATTGATCAATCCATCCAATCAGAGCTCCCAGCCTCGGGCCAGGAAGAGGATGAGTGTAATTATCCAAACATATGAGTGAATAATCTGTTAGGGGCTTTTTTGGGTTGTTGTTGTTGCTTTGTTTGAATGAAAATCATCTATTTCCTTCTTTAATTCATCCTTTAATTTCATTTTCCTGGTCGTCAAGCAAACACAGGATATCTTCATGTTCCCATGGCAACAGCAGTTGCTAGGCAACACAAAACTCTCAAACATCCATTCCAGAACTCTGACAGATGGAACGAGAGAGAGAAAGGGAGATGTGAATGAGGGAGGAGGGGTGAACGGGCAGAACACAAATGAAGAAAGCAGGAGGAGGGCAGATAGAGGAATAACATCATGACAACAGATCGGGAGATCCAAAGGAGCCATGATCGCCTCCCTCCGGCATCAGAGCAATGAGACGCATACAGCAGAATAAACTGCAGCCAACCGACGCAAAGAGATGGTGGAGATACGCGGATAGTTTTACGATGCATGTGCTCAGGGACGGTGTGTGCTGTGTCCTTTGACAGCTCTGGCCTGTCATCGTGAAACCATTACTGACGATAAAGAGGGAGGCAGGGAATGCATGATAAGTGATGGTTTGGGCCAGGAAATAAAAAAAAAAAACTGGTTGCGTTTCATAAACAAATGCACTGAATCACAGCAAAACAATCATGGCTATTGCTGGTATTTGGCCTGACGGGACACATGAAGAGACAGGATTTTACATCTGAACTAACATTAAATATATTCATGACTTTGTAAATGTCCTACTATAAATATCAAAACTTCATTTTTAGTTAGCAATATGCATTGCTTAGAACTTCAATTAAACAACTTTAAAGGCGATTTTCTCAATATTTCGATTTTTTGCACCCTCAGATTCCAGATTTTCAAATAGCTGTATCTCGGCCATATGATCTTTATCATATGTATAAATCTCAATTTCACAAAATTGACCCTTATGACCAGTTTTGTGGTTAGAGTCACAAATGGCTTTTTTGAATAATGTATGAGGAGGAGTAAATGATGAAGAGAACAAAGAATGTTCCCTTTTCAAATGAACTACTCCTTGAACATCCCTACATCTCTAATCTCCTTGTTAATATTTGAGAAGTAGCACTGCAGTAAACATAACATTTTATTTCTGTGCAGGGTTCAAGACCTTGTTCCAAAAATTCCGCTGGCCTCAATAAAATGAAATTGATGTCACCTGCCACAAAGTGAATCATGCTAACAAGAAAAGGAGTCTAAGAAAGGGATTGCAAACGAGAGAGAATTGCACTGCAGTGTAGCCTCTGTATGATAGACCAATATCACAGACCAATAAATTGTGTCATGAAGAGGGGGGGACGGAGAGACATCATTATCAGCTCAAAACTTGCTGCCAAACTGTCTTGTTTCTGCACAGATACATGCAATGCATGCATTCACCAGTTCACCAATGTCATTTGGCTAAACAGATCTACCCTGCGTTGTTTATTATAGTCAGTCGTGACTTCCCAGACAGGACAAAGATTTAATAAAAGGCAACAATGCAACAAGCTTATGGATCTGCAGGGCATGCAAGATCTTAGGTGCATGTAGGTCATGGAAGAGTTGGTCAAAATGTCTTCAGTTTACCCTGTGAGGGTAGACAGAGAACAATGGTAGCTGGGGTGGGTGATATTGCCTCAAAATTATCTCACAATATTTCAAGAATATTTGAGGTAACAATATTTATGACTATATATTTATAGAAAAAAAACATTGAACAACATTTTTTTGGTGATTGCAGCTGGCAGGCAGCAGCATTTATTAGTGTAAACAAAATAAAGGGCATTTTCCATCCTTTTCCAATGAGCTACTCTCATCGATGACAGACTACCTAATTTGAAATGTAAATCTATTGTCATAAGGTGGTATTAAGAGATAATAAATCCAATATCAATTCTCAACTGATTACTTTCACTTAAGCCATAACCAACAATTTTTCGAGGACACTCGCAAAGACAGGTATTGTGACAATTTTGTATGTATTTATCATTTCATGTGGGTGCTCAATTAAGCTTTTCAAGTCAGCAGCTCAGTTTGGTATTTGCATGGTTTTCCGTGTGCTCACCGTACTGGGCACGCAAACTCTCAGTTGAGTTTTTCAACGTTTTGTGTTTGAATTCTTTAAACTGTTTTTAATGTTCAAGGCTTACAAAACGTGCAACTGATAAGCTTTCGTGACGACACCCTGGCTTGTCTTTTTATGCTGGCCTCGGGCAGACAGCTGAAATCACGGGGGCCCCTCCTCACCCCGCGCAGCTTCACTATGCGCATAGCCTATTTTTGAAGGTAAGAGGGTGTGCTCAAATATGCTCTAGGACCGCTCTCGCGATACTTTGATGTCTTAAACTGATCAGTCTGTGCAGCGCTGCTACAAGTCAAACACACCTATTGGGTTTGTGGTGGTGTTGTTCTGCGTGCTATTGAATGTATATCCGCCATACGTCACTGCATCGCTATATCATTGAAGTCACGATGACACTTTATCATGTAAAAATTTACACTGGTATTATCGTGGACGGTATGACATGGCACACCCCTAATGGTAGCTATGAAATGCTACACATGTGAGACACAATCAATGGAGGAACATGAAGCTTTTTCTCCCATTGCACCAGACAGTTAATGAATTGTTATTGACTCCAATATTAAAATATTGGAGTCAGTCTGTTAGTTTTATTTTTATTAGTGTTCATTTATTTTATTAAACTGGATAAATTGTTACACCTTTTTATATTTTATGTGATGTCATGACCGTTGAAAACATCAAATGTGATGTTACTTTTGATAAAGACAATTGGATAACTTTTAAATTCAAGGTCTTATTGAAAAAACAACAGCAGCAGGAACAGTATGGCGTAACATTTATTTGAAACATGTATTTGGTACTTGGCTATGTTATATCTTTACTCTTTTCTTTCATGGCTTTCAAAAACTTGGATGTTTCTCTGCATCGCTTTTTGAATAACTCTGGGTCGCTGACACCAAACTTGGTTGCAATTTATTTCTAGGAATTAAATGCTTTCTCTGAATATTTAAAGTCTCTACGCGAGCGACAGTACAGGTGCATATATCTGTGCCAGCTCAGCTATTCGACAATCCATTGTATTCATGTTGCTAGTGACTAGACTGGAGATATTGTTCTCTCTTGCCTGACCTCCGTTGAATGAGAAACGAACAGAGCAAAAAATAATAATAATAATAAAAATGCAAAAGTCAAAGAAGGTGGAGTTTCAGAACACACCCACCAATTGCGTAACTGCCACGGACCAATGGAATCTCAAAAGGTGTTTAGGAGCCAAAACGAACTCCCCCAGAAAGTTAGCTTTGGTCAGCAGTTTCAAACTGCCAAAACAAACCCCAAACGAACTTCTTTCGGCCTGATTTTGTTTGAAATTAAGTCATATCAGTTAATTCTTCGATTCTGTTTGAAGTATATCAGGGCCTTAAAGGAGACATATAAAAGGTGCAGGGTAGGGGGCCTCCAGGACATGTTTGGGAAGCACTGATCTAGACCATTTCAGATGTTCCAGTAAATAAAGTTCTTCCGCCAATAAAGTCAGACATCAAATGCTCCGTTTTTCCATGCAAAGTTCTTTATGGCTGTGACTGTCAAACCTAATTATATCAATGGAGGAGGATGACATTTTCCTCTGTCATTCTGGGCCGACAGACACCACTGAGCCTGAGCTTTTCATCCTTGTGTTGCTCTCTACATCTCCTCCTGCTAAGCAAGATTTGTTTCTATTAATTTCTCATGCAATTTTAATGGTAAAAGCTACGTGTTGATCCCTATTAGGTCTCAAATGATCACAGAGAGTGTAGGGTCTTCATAGTGGGAAGCATGAAGGAGTTTCATATTCATATTCATGCAATAAATTAAGAAGGCCTAGTAAAAAGGAACTGAACATATGAGAAACCATGCAACATGAGCTTTTTTTTTGCACGTCATCAAAAACAACAAAACGAGATCAATAGATCACAGCTATCACAACCTAAAAGAACTAACCCAGGAAAGGCCAGCAGTAATGCATATCGTTACATCATGCAACATCATTTGGTTCACTGAATAAACATGAAATGCCAAAGCAACGAGGGTTAAAAGACAAAGACAGAGGGGAAGCATTTGATTATGCAACCTTCATTATCTCCTTCCACTGGTCAGATGCAAAACAGAGACATTTGTCATTCAAATTCACTATGTGAACTAGCGGCACCGCAGCAGCGAACTTCGGTTTCCTGCTTCACATCTCTCTTTAGAGAGGACCTGAAATATTTGCAAGCTTCAGATATTTGCATTAGTGAAAATCCTTCTTTCACTTAATTAGTGTACTGGTTTGTTTAGACCCTTCAATATGTCTCATGCATAGCGGATTAGTTTCCCTGTTAAGATCACGAACAGGTTTCCCACTCAAATAGGCCACTTGTTTATATATGCATAACAGTCTGAAACAGTGACTCATCTTATACTACAGTAACACTTTTGTAACAACACTGAGTCTTAAACATGCAGCCTATGAAAACAAATATGAACACATAAATATGACCACTTGCTACTATTTTATGCATTTTAGAATAGATTCTTAACTACAAGAGGTGCATCCTGGAATGATTCTCAAAACGTCCTGAAGAAGTTCACATGCACGTAAAACACTTGCTGACTACTTTTGCTTCACTTTTTCCATGGGAACAAAAAGGAACTGTATTATAGTGTCTTTAAACAGGTGATCTAGGTAGATCAGTGCAAAATGGCCTACAACTACTCCAAGAACTTTAGAAAAAAAAAACATTATCAGAAGTCTGGACCATTTTCATCTTCTAATACATTAATAATTTAACACATTTGCATGTTTACTTTTCTATGGTCTACTAATGGTCCCATGACATGCAGTTAAACAAATATAACATTTATCTTTATTTTTCATGTTTATGATTTAAAGGAATAGTATAACCAATATTTAAAGGGTTAGTTCAAGCTTAAAGTTTAACATTTATTCACTCTCAGGCCATTTAAGATGAGTTTGTTTCTTCAACCAAACAGATTTGGAGAAATTTAGCATTACATCCTTTGGACAGCAATGGACCCTCTGCAGTGAATGGGTGCCTTCAGAACGAGAATCCAAACAGATGATAAAATCACCACAATAATCTGAAGCATTAATGTCAGTTTTGTTACAACAAACACACAGCTTTACACTTCACAATATATAAACTGATGGACCGGAGTCATGTGGATTACTTGTGGATTATTGCAATGTTTTTTCAGGTGTTTGGTTTCTCATTATGACGGCACCCATTCACTGCAGAGGATGTAAAGCTATATTTCTCAAAATCTGTTCTGATGAAAAAACAATCTTCTACACTGGACGGCCTGACGACAAGTATTTTTTTTTCTCAGCAAATTACAATTTTTGCGTGAAATATTCCTTTAATTAATTACTAGTTGTTCCATCAACTCTCAAACCCCAGGTGGGGAAACCCGGTTCTAACAAATATAACATTTTGTAAAAACAGGTTATAAAAATCTCATCTACCCTAACGAGGCGTTATCGCCGTGTTATTGTGTATGTGGGCAAAAAAGTAGTCAAGACAGAGAAAAACCACTGAAGCAGATCCTCACTTGGGACTTCAGACACAGAAGTAAGTAAAAATTAAAGTTAATCAAAATCTGGGGCTGGCTGCCATGTTCCCATGGTGCCTTCACAGCTCACACTTCACACATTTCAGCAAACGCCTTTTCTTCAAAAGCACCAAGTGGATAAAAGCATGCTTTCACTTATGCACCTGAGGTTATTTAGGCATATGCATTTATCACACCACAACACATGAGCATTTGTACGACACGCTGTCTGACAAAGAGTTTAATTGTTCAGGTGACTAATAGAAAAAAGCAGACATAAGGGCCATTGGTTACAAAGAACAAAGAGCTGTCTTTGACTCGGCAGATAAGAAAAAAGGAAGAACAAGATCCTTATTTGACTTCATGGTGATTAAAATGTCCTCCTCAAGGGTATGTGGTGTTTTTTTTTAGAAGCTTATTCAAAGAATTACTTCGTTTGCAATAAAGGCCTTTTTACAAATCTGAAATGATGACAAAAAACTTTGGACCTTTTTACAAGGCAAATTGGGCTCAATGCGACAGGAAAGATTGAGAAAACTCACCAATCTTCTGGTTGAAGATTTTGTCAAAGGTCAGTTCATCCCTTTCTTCCAGGTACTTCTGCATGACACTCCGAATACTGCAAGAAAATGGGAAAAAAATGACCTTAGATCAAAACATGCAGAACAAACACCATCCAAACCCCACATCAGCTAAGACCCATCTGGCCTTGAGAGAAAGGCAAGTGGATTTTTAAGCCAGCCTCCTGCGCTGCCCTTCCACCTCGATCCCGGCCTTAGTTTAGGTCTCTCCACAACCACCTGCTCAATTCTCTGCCCGTCGCTTCCCAACGGAGGGCACTGCCGTGCTGCCCTGGGAGAGGGTGTTAATGAGCAGCAAGTTTGGGAGACTGAATCAATTAGCACCACCTCCAAGGGCTCATTATCACCCAACCACAGCCCCATAGAGTCAGAGTGCAAGTCGGGAGAGACAGGAGTGTCCCCAAACATGCTCCTGCAGTGCTGGACCAGACATGAACACCCCTGTAGTGAGTGACCTGACACATTACAGTAAACCGACAGGGCTTATATCAGGACTGCTAATATAAATAGTGCTGTGCGATGATGAAAACTTGTTGGTGATATAAAATTAAGCAATGCTGTAAATATGAAGATGCAATGCAATTTATATATAGCCATTAAGTTATATCAGTGGGACAATGTGCAAAAATTGCTGTCCATTTCATCGAATCAATTCATAGCTCTGATTCAACTATATGTTTGAATCATTATAAAAAATGAAAAAGTCACTATACCATTTTAATAAGTTCAAGACTTTGGGGATTTTTTCAGAAACTGACACTTTTATTCACTGACTGCAAAGTCATTTAAAATATTAAAAAATATTAATATTTCAAATACATGCTTTTTCGGGATTCATCAAAGAATTCTGAAAGATGTTTAATGGTTTCCACAAAAATATTAATCAGCACAAAGGTTTCAACATTGCTAATATTAAGAAATGTTTGTTGAGCAGTAAATCAGCATATTAAAATGATTTCTGAAGCATCGTGTGGCACTAAAGCTGAAAATTCAGCTTTGCATCAGAGGAATAAATAATGTAAAATATATTCAAACAGAATCCCGTCCAAGTAATTTCAGATCTAATACATAAATAGGAAAATATCAAATCAATATAAGCTTTAAAATAATATTTTAGTACCCTGCCCTAGGAAATGACTTAACACATTACTGTAAAAAGCTAAATTTAATATTTGGATCACTTGAGTGGCTGATAGCTCAAGCCTGTGATGAGCTCTTTTAAACAGAAACAAACTTTTCATTTATTAATGACTACATGTTTTACTCACGCACCACATTCACATTTTATAGCCTGGCCTATATTATTATGACACATTAACTGGCCTTTAGCATCTCAAAAGTGGTAACTAGTTCAAAACCACCAACTAATGGATACAATTTAAAACGCTGGATTGCACCCGTGCAGGAGATATTGCATTCAACAAAAACATGTGCGACCCTGCGCTGCCTGTCTCTCTCCGGATTCAGAGACATTCATCTCTTTCTCTGTCTGTCTGCAATCGCATCAGTTCCCTTCCACGGTCAAATGTCTACGTGACTGAAACAATCTCCAGTCTCTTCCACTCCTCTCGCTGTCAAACAATCCCACCAGCTCCTCAAACACTTACAGTCATGCTGTCAAAATCTCACCTCTTTGCCAGCGGGCTCACAACTGGCCCGAGGAGAATGTAGCAGAGCCACGCTATCTCTCTCTGCCCCTACTTTCTTTGCCGGCAAAGGACAAAGTACTTTCTATTTATTAACGGACGCCTTCGTTGTACCATTTAGCTTATCCTTTCTTATGCACACTGGATCATTTATGCTGTCAATATGAGATATTGAAGAGCCTCGGTTCTCTTACATAACAGAGGTTTAAAAATGCTTACTGAACAACAAGTGCTTGAGTGTCACAAGAAGAGTTTGACGTTAAACGACAGTCTTAGTCAAAAGATGCAGCTGGGAGTGGAACAAAGCATATGGATCACGTAATAATGCTAATGATGGGGACACTGATGTCAATGGCTAATGCTTTCACTCGATCTGCGGACTACAGTAATCCCTCAGAGCAAACAGAGCCACTAAAGCAGACTAATCACAATGAGGAGCGGATGTATGGTTTACCACTTTGCCGAATGGAAAAGCCAACCCTTGTTATGGTTTCAGATTCGTACCATGCATTACAGCATCATCCGGGGAGGCTAAATAGCCCACCGGCACATGCATCATCTCGGACCCAGGGTGAGACGTTTATATTAGCTTTGCTGTTGGAAGGAAGATGATTAATCGTAAATGATTCTTGCCACGAGTTTCCTCTGCCTGTGTCCTGATGCTGGCCGACTCACAGAAGACTCTTGTTTTTACGGGATTATATATTTACACAGGTGAAAATCAATTAAGACAAGCTCTATAAATAATCGGCAGGTCAGCAATAAAACTGAGTGCTTAAAACACACTTAAGATATTCTCAATTCAAGGTTTCAGAATGTCAACAAAAATGTCTTTAAAGCTTGAGGTGGCACGATTTCAAATTCTATTAGCATGCTAAAAAAAGAGGCATGAACACTGAGGCTAATGCATGCAGCTCTACATTTAATGAACACAAAAATGAACCAAAACTCTGCATACTAGGCTACTTTAAAACAGTTTTTTTTATTTTGTCATCTTAATTGAAGTAAAAATATATTTCTTGTATAGGCCCATTTATTCGTTGTATAAACTGTATTTAGAAACTGGATTTTCAATTTCATTTTCATCCCTTTTTGCATGTAACGCTTGATAAGGAAGCGTTTGTGAGCACAGCGCTGCTTTTCTGCAGTCACCGGAGAAACTTCTATCTCTCCTGCTCTTAAAGCGCCTCCTGCTGGTAAATGAATTTGCATACACATGTGTATATGGGGGCGGGGGAGTGCTGCTACAAATAGAGTGTAAGGCTGTGGGAAACACTGCATCGCGTTCATTTTTGGCGATTATAAAACGATATTGCGTTTCTTGTCAGTGAATTATAGTTCTTTGTAGTAAATGCTGCTCCATTCAAAAGCAGATGATGAAGATTTACTATGGCTTATAGGCTTTACTGATGAGATGCAAATGACAATAGCATTTGATATTTTGCACAGCCATAATGACCAGTGAATTCTCATGTGCTGTTGTTTGCTACTTTTTATGCATGTAATTAATCCCTGCAAAGCAAATTCTATTTTAAAATAATCTTGTCAGGTTAATAAAGTGTTAATGAGCGTTGGTTGTCAGTTAGGAGAAATAACGGAAATGAACATCCCGAGAATACAACATCAGGATTGTATTATTAATGTGCCTAAGGCAAAAATATATTACAATTGCAAAGATGCAGCCAAAGAATTTGAATGTAATAATAATTTATTGCTTGCTTGAAAGCAAAAGATTTCCCCACACAGATTTCACAACGGATTTAAACGGTTAACAAAAATTTGCTGTGATGGCTGATAGAAAATGACCTGTTTGATTTGAAAGTGATTTCTGTGCGAGTTGTGCTTCATGAATCTCTACACTACTGACAATATACAATGGACCTTTTTGCCCTGCAAAATAAATGTAAATGACAAGTTAATTTTTCATAAGTGATACTTTACATTAGTAAAATTACAATACTGTCCTAGTTTTGAGTTAAACCTTCACTACATTCTAGGTAATTAAACATTAGGGCTGTGCAATACATTTACATTATCAAAATATCACATGTACATATCGCAATATGCATATCGCCACAGCTTGCAATATTTGGGGCCATGAACAAAAGAGAAAATCACTTCCTGCTCTTACCTATATAACTTTTGTAGCTTGAATAAGAATCAGTGTATGTTGAATTCATAGAGTAAATACCAAGCAGTGTTTTATTTTTCCTTTTTATTATTCAGTTCCTGAATTTTTTTTAAATGATTACATTGTTAAAATGACATTTTTATGCAATGCTAGAGTAAAACACTACTGTTCACTTTCAGAAATTGTTGTAGGGGTGCTTTCGTTTTAACATTAGTGTAATCATTTTAACATGTCATTAGGAACTGAATAATAAAAAGGAAAAATAAAATACTGCTTAGTGGCTTGTTGTGATTTTACACAAACACATACATACATATACACACACACAAACTAGGGCTGCACAATATTGGGAAAAAAATGACATTGTGATATTTTATTATTCTGCGATATATATTGCGATATGAAATCTAATCTAATTTTTTCTTACAAACAAAAATGGGGTGAGCACACTTACATTCTCATTTTAAATGATTTAAACAGAGTATTACTTAGAGTCAATTATTTGTTTGTAACTTTAGGATATGGTTTGAATTGTTAACATCTTAACTGTGAACTTACCACGAGGAATACTTTTGTTACTATATTTATTAATCTTTGTTTATCTTAGTTTATAAAAACACAGATGTTCATTTTTTGGTGATGTTACTTCACAGTGCATTAACGATGTTAACAAATACTGTACTGAACTTTTGATTTCAACAATGAAGGCTATAGCCTAAATGTTGAAATTAACAATGTTGTAGAAGTGCAGTTTAGTAATAGTAAATGTTAAATAAATATAGTTAAATATTTTAATAAATAGAACATTATTGTAAAGTGGGGCTGTAGCTATCGAATATTTTAGTAATCGAGTATTCTACCAAAAATTCTATCAATTAATCTAGTAATCGAATAAAATGTGTTTTTGCTTAATTAAAGTGCAATATTAATTATGCATGAGAAAATAAGACTCCTGGGTCTCTTAAAATGAACAACTAAGTTTCTTTTTTTAGAATTTTTTTTTTTTTTAAATGCATAGAATGCAATGCATACATCAAAAATAAACATTTAATTATTACCCATTGTTTCTCTGTCTGTACCGTATTTTTTGGACTATAAGTCGCACCTGAGTATAAGTTGCATCAGTCCAAAAATACTTCATGATGAGTTAAAAAAACATAAGTCACACCGGACTATAAGTGGCATTTATTTAGACCCAAGAACCAAGATAAAACATTACCGTCTCCAGCCGCGAGAGGGTGCTCTATGCTGCTTAGTATAGACTATAAGAGCATTGAGCAGCATAGAGCGCCCTCTCGCGGCTGGAGACGGTAATGTTTTCTGTTCGTTCATTTCTCTTGGTTCATGTCAAATTAATTTTGATAAATAAGTCGCACCTGACTATAAGTCGCAGGACCAGCCAAACTATGAAAAAAAGTGCGACTTATAGTCCGGAAAATACGGTAATTAAGTGCATTTAAGTGCCCTTCAGTTGGGGTTTTAAATAAAGCATGTTCTGAGATGCACATTAAACACATAAAACATTATCTTTTAATTATTGAAGATTGCTCTGAACATTGAAGACGGTGAAGGTGAGCATGCGGCCGGGGTGCTCGCGCTCGCTCTCAAAAAAAAAAAAAAAAAAAAAAAAAATAAATATATATATATATATATATATATATATATATCACACACACACGCATATACATATGACACAAGATAGTTATAGAAGTTTACAGAACTGACTCAGCAGTACAGAACTGAGTAAAGCTGTTTAATCTGAGCATACGGCACTTTAAGCATTATTATATTGCATATCGAATATTGCAATGTTTAATGAGTTATCGCACACTCCTATTAAACATTGAGAAAAGTCTAAACATGACCTTAACTGCCCATATTTCAAAGAATGGGATGCATTGCTACCGGTGCACTTTTAACCAGTCTTATCTGTTTACCTTTGTTTACAAAAAAAACTTGCATCTACCTAGAGAGATCACTAATCACTTGTTGTTAATTGTTATATAAACTTTAAAAACATTCCAACTACTGCAATTCCACGAATGTGCAGGCTATACTGAGACACATGCTCGCGTAAACTGTACAATAAAAGCTTTGTGTTGAACCACAGGCTTTACATTGTAAACTGACAGCCGTATCACCACGGTAATCCAATGAGATGAGCAAACTGTGAAATATGAAATACCATTTCCTATTTCTTGGGCCTTGGTTCGTTTCAAAAGCAGGTCTAAATAACATTTACAATGTTCAATCACCCGATGGGGTAGAAAACGGCCAAATAACTTCATTAAATGTTACGGTATAGTCAGTTTATCACTTTTACGGTTTTCGAACAGTGGCCATAAAAAAAATCCAATACACACAAGGGACTCCTCAAATGATATCCAAGAAGACAGGTACAATAAGCTCCAACAAAGACCATAATTAACAATATTTTAGGCCTATCTATCTAATTATGTTTAGTATAGGTTTACTACTTCTAGACTAGCATAAGATTCCTTGCTTTCAGTGGGACAAGAATTGTTGATTGTCTAGCTGATATGAAGTGAACTAATTCAATCTGACAAATATAAGATTTTTATATAAAGATTATTTTATTAACTGACTAGTTTATTTGGATGAAAAATAATAAAAATAATAATTTCCATCAATTATTTACAAGATTGTTAATCCACACCCTGCCCAATGCTGTCCTCCAAGCAATGTGCAATATGAAAGCAATAAAAAAAATTTGATATATGTAGGCTGTGTGGAAATATGTAAAAGGTAAACCTATTGCTTACCATTTGAAATCAGTTGTTAAAAACTCTAAATTAAAAATTATTAATCAAGACAAACAAAAGCACATTAACGGATGGGAGGTGCAAGAAACACATTCAACATATTACATTTATACTCCAATACAATAAATACTGTCTGCTTCAATGCTTTCAAGGTCTAAGCATTCAAAACAGTCACACAAAACCCCAACAAAGGGCATTTGAATGTCTTATTAAGTATGCAAACCCAAATGTGAAGGCAATGTCAGATTGTCAACCTCTTTACAGCGAACATCACCCTCAACCCTGTGCAAATCTACAGGTGATAAGAGCCATTGATTAACACGGGGGAATTTTCCCAGCAGGCCTCACTAATTGCTGAACAACCTCAAAAACACCAAACACAGCACAAAATGTGTGACATTAGCTTTTTAGGATAATAATGAGTATTTGTTTAGCCAACGCATACAAAAAAGTAACGTTACTGTAGCTGCCACGGTATCATACTAACGTTACTAGTCGTCAGTATCATATTCATAACATTGTATTTACATGTTACTCTTCAGTATTTAATTAACATGGTATAATAATAAGCTATATACAAGTAACGTTAGCTAGTCTAAAAATACCATGGTGTTTTCTGTAAGCAAAAGAAAGCAGTAAATCTTGTGTTTAACGTTACGTTACATGAGAGGCCGTTGCTTAGGATGGTGACAAGGAACACTTAAAATCGCTTGTTTAACACCAAATTACACGAATGTTCATTCAAAATGCAGTGTAAATTAATACCTCAATGTGCTGACATGTCAACCCACCGCTTCACAACTAAATATTAGATTTACGGAATATGAATTAACGGTCTGACAGACTCGTATCGTATACGTTACCTAGGTTCTGGAAGGATGATTTTCTTGCTCGCGCGGGCCGCTGGAGTAGATTTGCTCTTCTCCATCGCCATCAGGTAGCTGACATCGGCGAGAACCGCTTCGAGGTCCGCCATCTTCGAGCCCTCTGGGTCGAACCGAGTCGCTAACAGTACCAGAACCGGCAGTGAGGGGACGGTGGGCGGACTCAGCACGAGACGAGCGCGGGAGCTGTGGTGATGATTATGGTGGTGATGCGCGTGAGAGGCGCGAACATCGATCCCAGCCTCAGTTCTTTTATAATCTTTTTTTCCTCAAAAGTCTCTCAGAAATCAACCATCGCGGCTGAAAATAGACGAAAAAAAGCAGAAGGAAGAACAACAACAAAAAGTCCACCCGGAATAGAAGATCTATAGGTTGCTTATTTATGAAGCAACGTCACCCTCAAGTCCACTGGAGTTGCAGAAATGGCTTCTTGTTTCAGAGAGGAGAAATATACGTGCATGGCATCACCCCAAAGTCCAGAAATTTCCAAAACAATGATATTTCTAGATGGGTATAACGATAATATCGATTAATCGAACCCCCCCATCCAGCACCCACCCCCCTTTGGGTGAGTTTAACGCCAACGACCCACCTGCCGGTGTAACTACCGTCAAAATAATGACATGCGAGTTAATTTCATTAAGCCACTGTCTGTGCAGATGAATGGAAATAACGGACTGGTTAACTACAAACGCATGCAAGCTGGCCAGTCAGTGTCACAAATGGATGATGCTCAATTCAAAACGTCGATGCGATCCCGTTAAAGCAAACAAGATATAGAACACAAGTCGTAAACGAGCGGATAAGACGATCTCCTTAAGGCATTCGAATAAAGCAAGCCAGCTCGCTGCAAAACTGACAAATCACCAATGCATGAAAATGGACGCCGATATTTCCCTGTTCAATCACATTAACCAGTTGACAGCACGTAAACAGACCACATAAAACAAGTGTAATGTGAATCCTCCTCTTCTTAAAAGGCGGAAAGATGGAGGAAATCTGAAGCCCAGTGGTTGGAGAAACATAAATAATGGCTATCGATGCGACACGGGCGGCTGGATTGTTTTCTGAATATCCAAAAAGCATTCAAGATCGAAAAAGCACATGCATTTGTGTGAATATCCTGGTAATATCACAAACAAATCCCCATTTTGTGGTTCGATGTTTGATATCTGTCACTCCTCTTTGCTGATCCAAGCTGGTCGTCTTGAATTTAGAAGCCCATCAAAGGGCCAAATTTAAACTGGATTAGTTTCGATGTGGCAAGTCCATTGCCTCGTGCAGTGCAATGCAGTTTCTCTCTTAAACTGGATTTGCTTGCTCGTCAATGCATTTATGTAATGAGAGGTGTGCTCTAAGCAGAAAACGACTGAGATATTGCTCCACTGTAACCTACAGAAGAGAGGGGGGCGCTAGAAAAGGAAATAAGCGAATGTGAACGAAATCCGAGTTTCCTTTTTCTAAAAAAAAAAAAAAAAAAGGTCGCGATGGTGCCACAAAACGTGGTCAGATGAAACTGCAAGACAGGAATATATATATAAAAAAACAAAGCTTTAGTTGTGATAAAAAAAACACACACAAAATAGAGTTCACCCTGAAATCTCTGCGCTAGATCTTGCGGAACTTCATATGCATGGCTTGTGCGTCTCAAACTCAAGCTTATATGAACGAAACTGAGTTTCGATTAAGAAAAACGACGTGGCTTTTAACCCCGACACGATTCGTTCAGGGGTTTAAAATGTACTTTGGGTTTTTCGATGTTACTGCCGAGAGAAACCACTCTTTTGGTTCCCATCCGCGTTTGGGTCGCAGATCCAAGTCTTGATCTCTTCCGACATCGCTCAACAAAAACACTATATCCGTCCACATAAAACACTCCAGTCCGGTTCCGCTCGGTACCTCCAGGAGAGAGTGCTTCTTGAGGATTCCCTGTGGTTAATCCAGATGGGAATAGACGACTATTTTCTTGTTTTAGTGCTTGTGTGTGAGTGAGCTGAGTCCCGCGGCGCGTCGTGAAGTGAAATTCAGGCTTTTCTGAGAGCTGCACTTCCTCCCAGCGGCCGAGTCGACGCAAAACCTGGACTGGAGCACTGGACTGGAGCACGTTAGCATGCGGAGCTGGACTGCAGTAAAGCAAAGTATTTGAGGTGTGTAGTCTTGAATTCCTTTTGATTTTATTCCGTTGTTCGAGTTGTTTTATTGCCCTTTTGTTATACTTCTTTAACTGGATTGATTTACGCAACACATGTTCTCTATTGAAATAAAAGCGGCTGACTATAAAAATGACTAAATGTAAATTAAAAAGCGTAAAAAAAGTACGTACTACGGCGAAGGCTGAGTTATGCATATTAAATAGATCTGGCTGACGTTGCTTAGTAACCTTCCTGAAGCGCCCAGTCACGTTATCTCATTAATATTCATAAGTCGAACCTTCCCCATAGAAGGATTTTTCATTCGCTGTCTGAATAGCGCCCACTCACCTTTCAGCAAATATGCTAGACGTACTGGGGTACGTCACTGTACGTAATTAATATTCATAACCTGTGGCGTATTCATAGTAGCGAAGTCTAGTGGCTGCGCCATGTTATCTAAATAAAAATCGTTGTGTAAGCAAGCGCATCTTTTATCAACAGTGCATCTACAAAAAAGCATAGTGCGTCTTTTGTTTGGGTTTCTCCTTGCTGTTCCTAGTCGTATGATTTAATCTGACAAACAATGATATTTTAACCCACTTCTAGGAACAAGTTAAGTCATGTAATGAACCGCTTTCGTTTATTCTCCATCGAGAATTATGATATTTTGTTTCTCGAGAAGCCTGATTATTTAATATTGCATGCCTTTCTTATTTATGATCATTTAGCTTGTAGGCTTATTGCTCTCTCTGGCGGAAAACTGGTGAAAGTGCATCTTATTTCCTTAAATTATAATTTTGTCATTATTTAGTACTCAACACCAGGTTGTTTCAAGCCTGTATGAGTTTCTTTCTTCTGTTGAACACAAAATAATATATTTTTAATGCTGGTAACCAAACAGTTGATGGTAGCCCACTGACTTCCATAGAATGAATGAAAAAAAAACTATAGAAGTCAATGGGTACCGTCAACTGTTTAGTTACCAACATTTTTTTAAATACCTTTTTTTGTGTTCAACAGAAGAAATAAACTCACATGTCTAACAAATGATGACAGAATTTAAATTTTGTGTCAACTATCCTTTTAAAAAGAAATGTTATATAAATTCAAAGAATTTGTACTAAAAGGCACAGCATTTCATATTTGTTTAATTTGTTTGAAAGTGTCCAAAATTCCTTAATGTTGCTGTGAGGTTTTAGTAAATGCACTCTTTTTTCTTTTCTTTTTTTTTTTGGACACAGATTTATAACAGGAGGTCAGTGAGGTTTAAGAAAGACAGTTTATTTTGCATCGGGCAGAAAGGGGCATGAGAGTTTTTGCAAGGAGAGGGGCGAGGAGAAATCCGTTACTGCTGGATACGGCGGATGGACTGGATCTGAGGGGTTTGGCAGTGGGAGCCAAACTCCTTGTAGTATTTGTACTCCCCACAGTGGCGGTCACACTCCATGATGTACTGGTACCCACGGTAACCAGGGAACTGGTAGCACACGAACCTGTCGTGTGCGGATCGAAAAACAGTCAGCAGTGAACGAAAATGTGAAAGGAAAAATGACACAACAGATACTCACGCTCCGGACTGAACACGCATAGAGCCCACTTCATTGTTGCACCATCCCATAGCCTGAAGAGAGGGGTAGTCGTCACTGAGCTCTCCCTTGCGGCCCAGGTAGTTCTCCCTCTCATAGATGGTCATTCTGCACTCCCTGTGGTTCTGGGAGGAATCATATTAAACATAATGTCAGCCAATGAGCATTTTATTCCAATGCAAACCAAAAAATGGTCTTTATAATATGAATTGCAAATCAAAACCAGTGCAAAATGAGGTCAGATAAGGCAGGTTGGGTCAGTGATGTGTGATGTGGTTTTAAAGCTTTGTTAACTTACAGCGCAGGAAATGGGTCTAAAGGAGGTCATTCTCTCGATGTGGTAAGCATTGCTTCCTCCAAAAGCATCGCACTGAGGGTACTCACCACGCTCCAGCACAAACTGGTGACCCTGGTAATTACCGTGCTCGTAGCCCACCCACCTGAAGAAAAACACGGGTTAAACCTCGGCTTGTGTGCCACCCTGTTTTTGCTATCGACTACTAAAACTATCTATTTAGTGAATTAAAATAAAGCTGAAGTTAAATATAAATATTAGATGAAAAAACTTGGCCTAGGCAACTAAATGAAATAAAATAAGGACTGAAATGATAAAAAATATAATAAAAAAAAAGACAGCACATAACAAAATTAATTAGACTTGAGCTAAAATTAAAATGAAAACAGGATTGAAAGTGAATGCAAAATATTATATACATAAAATACACTGAAAGAACTTGGTGTTGAATTTCACTCAGAAATTTCACAAATAATTACAAAATAACATGAAATTTAGCAGTAGAAAGACTAAAATCAGATGCTTGTCTGATTTTATATATATATATATATATATATATCACATATGATTTACTTTGAAACAATTTTCAGTCAGAAATTGCTAGAACATTTCCCAAGTAATCACACATCAGACACAGTTAAACTTCAAGATTGAAACAGAAAAACTGAAATAGTATTTTCTTAAAGAAAATACTCAAAATAATGTTATATTTACACCACTGAAAAATCATCTTTTACTAAAACAACACTGTGGCATCAGTGTTCATCGTGGATAAATGCATGAACGTTTCAGATCAGACAGTCCTTGTACATCAAAAAATATTCTGAAGTCACCTGCCTGATCAAATTAAGTGCCATAAATAAAATGCCACATGGAATAAGGACATGCCCCTGCTGACCAAGAATCAGGAATACTATTGCTCATACTTAGTGATTTTAACAAACTATTACCCCCAACTTCACTTAACCAGCTCTGTTAGTGATACCATTGTGATATATGCTGCTTTTGGCCTTATAGAGCATGTTTTTTATGTGAGTCTCAGCTACTGGAGATAATTGGCACAAACCTCAGGAATTATGTCAACGATCAGACAAAGAGTTTGGAGAAATCACTCACGCTCCGCTCTCCACTCTCAATGAGCGCACGCTCTCGAAACCAAACTCCATGACGTTGCAGCACTCGGAGGTGAACTCATGGTGACGACCCTGGAAACACTCCTCGTCGTACACGATGATCTGGAAGACAGAGGTTGGGCACTTTTAAAGATTTCAAGGGCACAGTTAAAGACTTGCATGTTGGGGAAAAGGCCAAATGGGATGTGAAGCACTATAAAAGCAGGAGTTACTCAACACCAGAGGATACATTGGAAGACTTCTACTATTAAATCATAGCAAACGCGTCCGCATTCCTGGAGCACCTGCAATCATTATGCATTGTTTTCAGACTTAATGTAAGATTTCTTGGAAAACAACAGCTTGTGATGTTTGGAGATCTTGATGCATGTAAATTTCATTGGAAAGAACACAATTATTTAAACATGAAATTAGAAAAATGGAAATATCTTTTTCTTGTATACTTTACTTTTTGCATGCATATTTGTTCGATTTATGAGTAAACATTTTTTAAACATTTTTACTCAGAAATTGCTAGTAAATGTCACAATTACAAAGAAATGATGAGTGATTAATGTGAAACTTTGGAGGAGAGAAAATGAAATAGTATTTTCTTGTAAAACTTAAAAGTAATCGTTGTTTGATTTACAACTTTGAAAAAAAAAATCTAGGAAATTTCACAAATAAATACAAAGAAATGGCAAGTGAAACACTGAATTAATGTCATATTTAAAAGCAGAAACACTCAAAACATCTTCCTGTAATATCTATTTCAATAATTTTGTTATAATTGTGTGATTTATAATTCATCACTCATAAATTTCAAGTGAATTTCCCAATTGCAAAGAAATCGTAAGTAACATTAAATCAAACGTGACATTTTTATGCAGAAAATATAAAATGCACTTATTGTAAAAAAAATTTTTTTATAGATACTAAAACAACAAAAATATAATACACTAAAATGGTGCACATTAATTTTCATTCAGAAATTGATAGTAAATTTCACAAACAGTTACAAATAAATGAGAAGTAACACACTGAATTAACTAACATTTCTGAGTAAAAAATAACCTGAAATAGTATTTTCTTGTAAAATAATCAATCATTTTTTCTTTCTCATTACAATTTTCAGAATTTTTTTTTTTTTTACAGCATACCTTCCAGTGGCCAGAGAACTTGGTGCAATGGTGAGTCATCTTGTCTGCTTGAAAACAAAGAGCAAGTCGATATAAACAGTTCAAAGTTCCAGATTAACAGAATTAGTCACTAAAAAATAATAGTGATGACAAATCAACATCCCATACATCTCTCACACACACGAAACACCACAAGCATTGGATGCATATCTGAATTAGACTAAGTGAGGAATACATCAGCACGGTCTGACTATGTGCTCTGTTTTTGACTCATTCTCAACTTATCGGACCGAACAGGAAGGCCTCTCTAAAAGTAGCCGAGGCCTGTGGAGGTTTAGACATATGAGGGAGGTGTGGGGGACAGACAACGGGCCCGTAGCGGAGAAGAACTCACCTCGCTTCGATGCCCTTGGGACGTCCTGATGTGAGAGTGAAAGCTGGGCATGTGCATGTACCCTTTTAAAGCCTCCCCTGGCAAAGGGCCCAATAAAAGCCCCGGCTCAGCAGTGAGGGAGGGGCCTGTCATTGTCCAGGTGACAAAGGAGGGGTTAAACCTATACAGCTGGAGAAGTGCAAACACCACACTATCCCTGCCTGGATCCAGGCCTGGACGCTCGGACCTGGACACACGCGAGTCACAAGCACATACGTGTTAAGGGCCGGCGCAGATCTGAGACGGTGCATGTGCAGGGGGAGATGTGCTGGTCTTGGACACGTTCCATATATGACGCTCTTGTTTTGGTTCAGTGAATGCATTGAAAATAATGATTGACAGCAGGGGAGGTCTACAGTGATGCTGTGAAGATGTCATACACAGTAAATAACATAATAAAAAATACTACATTATTCAGATGTATTAGGATTTACACAATGATATATTTAGCTTTCGTACAATACTATACCGTTTTAAAATATGCCTTGTTTGTGGCCCAGGATAATTATGTAAATCAAACTGTTAGATAACCTTTAAATATGTTGAGGAAAATAATTTATCTTGGTCATGGATTGTTTTATAGTTTGGAGATATGAAAACAAAAAGTGAAAAAGGCTTATTAACCAAACAATATAGATCATTTTAAATTAAACATTTATTTATCATCTTCTTCTTATATTATATTGTTCAAGTTTTTTTTTTTTACCTCTATGACCTAAATTAATTACTGGAAGTATCACCTGTCATTTTAAATAATGTTAATGTGAAATGTAAATGCAATATAAGTCTAATGCATTTTACAAAAGCTTTGCTATGTTTTTATGTTTTATGTTTTTGAAATAAGTCTCTAATGCTCATCAATATGTTGTCAAAAAATACAGTAAAAACTTTAATATTGTGAAATAATATTACAATTTAAAATCTCTTTTCTGTTGAAATATTTTTGAAAATGTAATTTATTCCTGTGATGCGCAGCTGAATTTTCAGCTTCATTACTCCAGTCTTCAGTGTCACATGATCCTTCAGAAATCATTGTAATAAGATTTCATTGATTATTATTGTAATAATACTGAAAACTGCTGTGCTGCTCTTTAAAAAAAAAAAAAAAAAAACTTTTGACTGTGACGAAACAACTTTAATAATAAGAAAAAGAATACATTTAATTTGTATGGCAAATTTCAAACATAAAATGCAAGCAAAAGTCAGAATATAAAAACATTTATTATATAACAGTTAGATGAAAACTTTAAGGCTTATTAAGGTTTGCACACTGCTCTTTTTCTATCACTGTGCTTTCAAAGGTTATTGCTAATCAGTGAGTCAGAGTAAGGAGAGGCTCTCTGAAGAATCATTGCAGTTGTTACAGAGCTATTGCAGCAGTCATTTGAGAAGATTGTAGTCATATATTTCATAGCGCATGTTCAAAGAGTGCCTCTGAGACTCTGTGCAGCTCCATGTGGGATCTTTCTGTTGCATAGCAAGCTCATTCTGTGTCTGCCATCACTCATACCAAGACACAAACACCACTTAAAAGATGCCACTGAAAATGTAATATTAGGCCTAAAAATCATGAGAATGTGAATGACTTGGATCAAACCATTAATAGATTTCAGACACGGATTTTAATATGGCCAACACTGTGTAGCAATAATAATAATGAACACAGTATTTAAAATGTATAAAAACATTTCTCATGGCCAATGGTAATAATAATGCACTGTTAAAATAAAGATTCATATATAAACATCACAAACTCTCTAGTATTTACTACTACTACTACTACTACTACTACTACTAATGCATTAAACCTAAAAAACATAATATATATTTAAAAAAACTATATATAAATTAATTTGATGAAAATAACAATTGCACACAAAATATATATTATATATTTTAATGCATTTGAAATCAGATTGTAACTCAGAGTGCAAACATCACAGCGTGTGGTTCTTGTGAAACTGGCAAAGTCAGAGAGCACATTAGAGAGCAAAGTCGAGTGGATTAGACTCATGTGACCCCTGACCCCTGTCCGTATGTAGCCTATAGCATATAGAGCACTGGCTAAGAGGGAAAGTGGCATTGTCAGGGTTTTTCATTGAGAGTAAAATGCTTACGGGCGCTGTGGCGAGAGCCTTCTGGGCTATGCGATGACCCTGCGGCTTTGGCACAGGCAAAGTCTGATGACGACGTGTTTCTATTGTACCCCGAGCGCCTCTGTACTCCCCTTGCCAGGGTATAAAAGTTAGAGCACTGGTCAGAGGGGGCCAGCACGAGCCAGCCATCCCAGCACAGCTGTACTCAAGCAGGTAAGAGCCCAGGTAAAACGAATTCAGCTAAAGCTGAGTCCCTTCACCATCTCACAGATCTAGCAGGAGCAATTGCCCTGGATTCACTGGGGTTTCCGGGAAATGTGAAGCCCAAAGTGTACTATCCCTAACATTCAACCCCTGTCCCATAACACCAGTCCCACATGGATGTTTTGGAGTATACGCTCCAGTTTCAAGCCTCATGACATTTTCCCACCCTTTGCTCTTTTCTCACAGACGTTCTTGAACCCCTTCATCATGTCTCAGACCGCCAAGTCCACCACCAACCAGGGCACTGACGCCAAGGACAAGGGAGCTCCCGCCCCTGCCGCCACCAGCAAGGCTTCCAAGACCGGAGACCCCGGATTCATGGGTAACTACAAGGTAAGAACTGGGTTCAACTGGGTTTAGAGATCAGATTTTGCGAGACACACCACTTACAAACATTGTGATTAGCCTGAAACTTACCCTTTTAAAAGTAAAGTATCTTTATTGGAATCTATGGTTCAAAAAGGACTTGAAAATCCATTGCTTTTTAAAGAACAGTTTTTTGAAGAACCCAAATGATTCTTCAATAAATAAAGAAAATTTAAAATTAGTTGTTTTCGACTTCCATGAAGAACGCTTAACATCTATAGAACCTCCATTACAAAAAAAAGCTCTTTATAGTACAAAATATCCTGTAGATAGTTTAAAAAATACTTCACACTAAGAAAATTTGTTATTTTAAGAACTGTTCTCTAAAAAGGTTCTGAAGAACTTCATTGGCTTCTATAGTTCCACAAAGAGCCTTCAACATCCATTGAAACTTCCACTGTATATAACAGAAAAAGTTATTTTAATGGTTTTAAAAAAGTTCTCTGGGGAGCCCAAAACAGTTCTTCACTGGCATCGCTGCAGATTTTTTTAAGAGTATCCACAAAATCAGGATAAATTGGAGAATTAAGAAAGTAATTTGGAGACCTGCTCATGCTCTACTTCTTCTCCTGCAGATCTTCCTGTTCGACCAGGAGAACTTCCAGGGCAGAATGATGGAGGTCCAGAATGAGTGCATGAACGTCTGTGAACGCGGAATGGACAGAGTCCGCAGTATCATTGTTGAGTGCGGCCCGTAAGTCATGGATATTTTCTAATGTGGATGGGAAAAACATAGAGGCTTTTTGTTAAATCATCAAGATACTTTTAGAGTTTATATCAGTGTTTTGACTTCCTGTGTTAAACTTTAAGCAAGTATTTTGTTTTGTGTTTTTGTTTTTATTATTATTAAAAAATATGCCTATATAGTATTTACTCTTTTAGTTAATTATTTTAGTACATTAAGTTAAACTAAATGAAATACTTTTTCTAATATGTGAAAATGTATTTTCACGTTTTAATTTTCAGTCTTTGTAACTATAACTCTGATCTATGTCTAGTTGGTACCATCCTTTTCCCTCCATACTCATGCTGTCATCCCTCCTTTCCTCTTTTTTTTCTGGTACACATCTGTCCGTGTTGTCCATGTCTTCAGCTTCGTTGCCTTCGAGCAGACTAACTTCCGTGGCGAGATGTTCATCCTGGAGAAGGGCGAGTATCCTCGCTGGGACACCTGGTCAAACAGCTACCGCAGTGATTGTCTCATGTCCCTCAGACCCATCCGCATGGTAGGACACTGGGAGAGCATCGCAACTTCTCATTATTGTATTCAAATGCATGTTGCTAATTGGTCCAAATGCCTACAGGACCCCATGGAGCACAAGATCTGCCTGTACGAGCATTGTGACTTCCAGGGCAACAAGATGGAGATCCAGGAGGATGACGTGCCAACCCTGTGGGCGCATGGCTTCTGTGACAGAGTGGGCAGCGTGAGGGTTCCCGGTGGAGCGTGAGTACCAAATCATAGCCTCAGTCAACGGTTAAGAGCAATACTACCCCATGGCTTACACACTCTGTTTCTCTTTTTGAAGTTGGGTGGGATACCAGTACCCCGGCTACAGAGGCTACCAGTATCTGTTTGAGTGCGGCGAGTACAGACACTACAACGAGTTTTGTGCCTTCCAGCCTCAGATTCAGTCCATGCGCCGTGTGAGGGACATGCAGTTCCACAAGCACGGCTGCTTCAATCTGACCACCGCTAAACAGTGAACTCATCCCGCTGCGGTCCTGTAGCATAACGACTAGCCTTCTCAAGGCACTTTTTATCCCCATACCTCCCCCTTTTCTCTGACACCCCCCCCCCCCCCCAGAATAGATTCATTTAAATTGTCCCAGACATCTAACTGACTTTTTATGATGCCAATAATAAACATGTTTTGGAAAAACAAAAAATGCTTGTAATTTTTTCTCTCTAACATTTAAAGGACTAAAATACATAAATATAGGCTACAATACAAATACACAATTCACACACACACACACACAAAAAATTTACCAGGGAAAATTTTTATATTTAAAATATCTTCATTTTGCTAATAGAGATATTTGGTTTTAACAAAATTCTCATTGGAAACACATTCCATAATTTGAACATAATGTGTATCATTTTGGTTAATTATGTGTTTTAAATATAGCAATTAAATATAAATCTTTTCTTTATAAACATTTATCATAAATGTCAATTTCATTTGAATTTTTATAATACAATATGTATTTATACATTTATATGTAAATAATCTATTTCTAATATCTGTAAGCCTGTTATTTATCCTATTATGCATTATATATGCCTTTATTAAAATGTATTTTACGCTATAATTTCATTGCTTTATTATAATAAAGAAGGAAGCCTTAATTTACTTTACATTTCGACAAACATGGATTAATAATTTATTTTAAATTCAAATAAATAAGTTACAATTTAATGTATGTAAAACAATTACTCATCAGATTATGGATTACTATATATACAGTTTCTGTACTGTAATTTTTTTAATCATAAAAAAGAGTGAGACGTTTATTTACATAGACATTTAAAAATAAATATTAAACAATTTAATAAGACAAAATTAAAATGTATATTTAAATTTAAACTCTAATGAAATAAAACGTCTCCGTTACGTCATGATCACATGACCCGACCGGTCACACACCGCTTCCTGTTTGCGAAAGCAGATACATAAGAGCCAAGATGGCGGCGCTTTTCAAAGCACGAAGAGGTCAGAGATTGAAATGTTTCTGAGTTTTACTGTATGTTTACAGCAGTGTAACTCGCAGCTCACGAGCGACTCTATGCGCATGTCATATGCAGCTGGATGCATTTGCAGATAGTTTATTAAGGAACCCAATCTTTAACCAATCTTCATTTGCACGACCGTCTAAATCTTTTTTGGTAATTGAATAAATTTGACCGTAGAACAGCTTAATCGTTTCCTTTCTATGACGTTGTTTCGGTTAGGTCAAAAGTTAAGGCCATTAATAAACTAGTAAATAAATATAGAATAAGAATAATCACCTGCTTAGTTTATCTGATTAAAATTCACTTGAAATGGATTCTCCATGACTAGGCTCTAACACGTATGAAATCTGAAATATTAGTTTGCTGTGTTTGTGTTGTTTTTGGATGTTTTTTGTCATATGTGGGGTTGGTTAATCTTTACCCTGATAGCTGACATTGTTTCATTCAAAACAAATGTCACTCAGTCAAACTACTGGTTTCTTAAAGAAATGCACGCGTTATGCATTTAGAGTTAGTTTAACTCATTATATATAATACATAAGCATAAATCTACAATTCTAATGCATTTTTCTCATTATTGCTATTTTGGATAGTGTGAAAGCGCACAATGACCTTTTACCTACTTTTACTCTGCATCTTCTGCGCATGCGCAGGCTATACTAACACATCAATGCTGCTAGTCAAGTGTGTGTGTGTGTGTGTATATATATATATATATATATATATATATGTATGTATATATATATATATGTGTGTGTGTGTGTCGTTTTTTGTACATTAGCCATGAAAGTTTCTTGATTTTCTTTTTTAATTTACTATGCAAATGGTGTAATATTCAAATATTTTCTACTGATTAGATTATGATTTAGTGTTGCAGTTTATGCATAATTTATTGCCATGGACCTATGATTTCACTTGCTTTATCGTTAACCTATTTTTGCTGGATCACATTTATGTTGCTGTTTCATTATATCATGATTCATTTAGCAAATCTCTACAGTACATATGTTACTATCATCTTCTTTCCTGTATTTATCAGCTCTGGGTATGGTGGTAGGGCATGGTTTTCGCTGTTTGAGCCAGCTTGCGGAGCTGCCAGAGTTGCACCAGATGATGAGGCAGACATGTAGGGACTATGCTCAAAAAGAACTTGCGCCAATCGCTGCTCAGCTGGACAAAGATCACAAGTTCCCAGCCAAGCAGGTAAAAGGAGCTTGAGTCATGGAGCTCCACAGTATTGACTGTCTTTCGTTTAGAGCACACGAGGATGATTGCGGTTGGTTTTTGGATGGTGTAGGTAAAAGAGCTGGGAGCGATGGGTGTCATGGCTGTAGAGGTACCAGAGAGTCTGGGTGGAGCTGGGATGGATTATCTGGCATACTGTCTGGCCGTGGAAGAGCTCAGCAGAGGATGTGCTTCGACCGGAGTCATCGTCAGTGTGAATAATGTGAGCCGTGAGTCAGGGAATTCTGCAGTGCACATTTAACTCTTCAATCTGTATTTGAATATATATGGTTGAACAATGAATTTATGCAGTGCCTGAATAACTCAAGCAAATTTATAGTAAAATATATATTTTTTCAGATATATTTTTTAAATATATAATGGCACTGCATAAAATCATTGTTTCAAATGTGCATGTTTTTTTTTTATATATATATATACATTTTGCTAAATATACAATTCCAATCTTCCAATCCTACACCATGGATTTGATAAAATTATATACAAAAAAATTTGTTTTGAGACATGATTTTATATATATATATATATAATAACTATTGCTCATACTTAACAGATTACTGAACTGTATCTCCACATAAAGTCAAAGTAAAGTCAATTATACACTTTATGTATCTCCACATAAAGTCACATGAAATCAAAATTGACTTTATTTACATTACTAGCGCGCATGGCTAGTCTTGATGTAAACAATTAATCCGTGCAAGTTAACCGTCTGAAAAAAAATCTTTTATCAAAAAAATCTTTAATCAAAATCTGGACATGTACTGGAATGGCATTTCTTTTCTGACGACTTCGGCTTGGGCAGAATATCCTTAAACACACCCCTCCGACCGCTATATATCAATGAGTGAGCAACAGAGAGGAGGAGCACAAACATAAAACCGTGCCCTCTAGTCAATATTCCGTTTCAGATGGAAATACGTCACTACACTGAAATCAAGTCGGCAGCAACTTCCGGTTCATGTGGACTTTAAGTATCAAACCTGCCCTTTTCATTATCATTTAGCTGAGATTTAATTCTGCATGCGATCGAATTGCTGTGTTTTAGTCTCTGTACCTGGGTCCAATTCTGAAGTTTGGCACAGAAGAACAGAAAAAGCAGTGGATTACTCCCTTCACCACGGGGGATAAAGTTGGCTGTTTTGCTCTGAGTGAGCCAGGTAAACACAGCTGCAGTTGTCTGCTTTATAAACACAGGTGCACTCATACTCCTTCACACAACAACCAGTTGTGGATTATTGTGATGATTTCATTTATACTCTACATCTATAGATCCATAGAGTTGCCCTTTTTACGCTAACATCAGTGAGGGCCCGTTTTCATCTTAGTGTGGTATGAAAGGTTGTGCTGAACAGATGTTTTTGGCTATAAAGGAAACGGCAGCGATGCAGGTGCGGCGTCGACACTGGCACAGCAGGAGGGAGACGAGTGGGTCCTGAACGGAACTAAAGCCTGGATAACCAACTGCTGGGATGCTTCCGCCACCGTCGTTTTCGCCACAACAGACAAGAGCTTAAAACACAAGGTTCATGCGCCACAGATGAACTGATTTGAAAGCGAATGATTATACAGAGTATTTTTTTTTTAAGTTCATAAAAATGTAAAGAGCTGAAATAGTTTTGATTTGATGTATTCATAGGGTGAACTGGGAACATGATTTATTTGCTTGTATAATTATTTATTCAATATATTCGTTATTTTATTTTACTTCAGGGAATTAGTGCCTTCCTAGTGCCGATGCCTCATCCAGGGTTGTCTTTAGGGAAGAAAGAAGACAAGCTGGGAATTCGAGCTTCATCGACTGCAAATATCATTCTGGAAGACTGCCGCATCCCACTCGGGAACATGCTGGGAGAGCGCGGAATGGGCTTTAAGATTGCAATGGTATGGCTGAATGGCATTTTTTTTTGACTGTACTACTGTACCAAAGCATAAAAATTGTTATTCTACTTTGAAATTTGGGTTTCGTGTTGGAATCGCTGTTTTTGTTTTGGTCTGTGTAATTGCACCCACTGACAGTTTACCTACTATTTCTGCATCTCTGGGTTGCCAGTTGGTGGAAAACACAGCTGTAGGGTAATCATTGAATCGAACAAATAAACTGGGACAGACAATGCAAACTCTTCCTGATATGAAAAGCCTAGGCATCCATCTAAAAACCCCTATGTCCAGAAGCATATCAAAATGCAGATAAATCAGCTCATCAACTTACAGTGTAAGGATCATCACCGTTTATTGTCAATTGCGCATGTCCCTGTTGCGTGTCCTCAACCTGGCAACCGGTGTGATTGCGGAGACTTAGGAGGAAGGATTAGGACGTGGGAGAAACAACTCTCTTCAATGTTGTTAATTTGGAACACAGTACCATTTCAACCTTTGTCAGTTAGTTTAAATAAAACCATTTCATTTTAGTCAAGTTATAAAACTAACGCTCTTTCACATTTGCTTTGATTGGACGGGATCTAATACAGCTGTTTTCCATCCCACAGCAAACTCTGGACAGCGGGCGGCTTGGTATCGCAGCACAGGCTCTTGGTATCGCTCAGGCGGCGCTGGACTGTGCGGCTGATTACGCTCATAAAAGAACAGCTTTCGGCGCTCCCATTGGGAAACTGCAGGCCATACAGGTGAGATAACTCACCACAAACACTCCCTGTGTGACATCCAGAGGGAAAGTGGAAAGCTTTAGTGTTTTCATCGTTCATCTGGGATGATTCAGCTGCTGACGTTTTTCTATAAATAACGTCTCTTCCAGTTTAAACTGGCAGACATGGCCTTGGCCACAGAGAGCGCTCGACTGCTCACCTGGAGAGCTGCGATGCTGAGAGACGCAAAGAAACCTTTCACTAAGGCTAGTCTGTTTTCTAATTACTAACTATTGTGAAGGTTATGGCAAATGTGCCAATGGTTTGTTTAAACTTGGGGTTAGTAGGTCAATGAATATGATGAAAAACGTGTGTGTTTGTTTGTACTCCAGGAAGCTGCTATGGCTAAACTGGCTGCATCTGAGGCTGCTACGTTTGTCTCCCACCAGGTGATCATCAAATACATTTTTATTTCTAAAGCTATCACACCGTGTCGATGCACTAACATGAGTATTTTGTTGAAATGTGAAGGCCATCCAGGTGCTGGGCGGGATGGGTTACGTCACAGACATGCCTGCTGAGCGACACTACCGTGACGCCCGCATCACAGAGATCTATGAAGGCACCAGCGAGATCCAGAGATTAGTCATCGCTAACAACATTCTCAAAGAGTATCAGCAGTAGGAGAGCTGATGTTCACATCTGTGCCTGGATTGGCTGATCGGGTCAGTCACAGATCTCAGGACTGTGTTACTGTGACTGGTCACTGAAGATGTATTAATGTTGCTGTATCACATATTGAGTGACTGCCACAAGAGTGCAGTAGAGAGTCTGCATCATTTGCCTTTGTATCAGACTGTAAGGACTAATCTTCACTGGGAATTTAAATGCATATCTGATTGTACCATAATAAATTGTATTTATTTGATATGCATTTTGAAATAAATAATGATCACTTTTTAATACTACTATTTGTTTAAAGTTGGTTTATTGTTACACCTTATTGTAATTCTAAGATCCCTCTGATGATACAATTTGGTTTTTTATTATGGCTTAAGGGAAATGGTTTGTGGGGCAAAGTTTGAGGGTTTTAAAACCGCTAGCATGCATTGGTACATGTTGCAGTTGTTGTTTTTTGGCCAACTTAAATAATACAATGCTGAAATCATGAACAGTTTTCAGTGGGCTCCAAACGTCTTGAGATCACTACTTAATAATAAAAAAATGCATTATCAAAAGAAAAGTCTCAAGTTTGATTAGTGACCTACAAAAGTTCAGAATATATTATTATAATATATAATATATTTATTTTAGAATATATATTATTTATTTTACAGACTTTGCTTTATGTTTACAAATCGTCAAATAAAAAAAAAGTGCATATTTAATATGAATATTTCTTTATTTCATATTTGCATATTTCATTTCAGAAATTAAATTAACTTTAAAGAATCCTATTAAAGAGCCCTGTTTATTTAACGTATGCATTAGTTGGCGTGTGTGCTGTTTGTAAGCTCATGGGGAAATGAGTGCTTGACCAGATTTGGCTTCGGTCCCGTGCTGAGCATATCTTGTGTGCCGTTTCAGTTCTTTCAGAGCATGTGAGGTTTTCCCACAGGACTCAGGACTGGGTCAGAGTTCCAGAATTCCAGAGACCTGAAATGATTGTGATGAATTTTATGAGGATAAAGGTCACGTCCCTGACTTTTATTGTCCTTGCTTTAACAATGCCTAAGGTTAAAGGAATGGTTCCCCCCAAAACATGCAGATTTTCACCACACAAGATGTTATTTCTGGACTGGAGTGCTGTGGATTACTTGTGGACTGTTGTGATGTTTTTATCAGCTTTTTGGACTTTCATTCTGACGGCACCCATTCACTGCAGAGGATTAATTTGGTGCGCAAATCATGTAAAGCAAATTTTCCCAAATCTGTTTTGGTGAAAGACCAAATGCATCTACATCTTGGATGGCCTTAAATGTTCAGAAATATTTTATATTTGGGTGAAATATTCCTTTAACTTATACTGGTTACAGTGGCCAACCAAAGATATATAAAAACATTCATGTATACATTGCATTAGATTATTTTGAAAAATATAAGATATCTAAAACAATTCCATAGAATTTTCTAAAATTTTTGTGTACACTTCAGACATTTCGTGCATGTAAAACGTGCCTCATTTATTTACCATCAGAATTATGCAACTGGACACATTATAACCAAAAGACCTTTTATTTATTACAGTGAAAATGCACAGATTTATTGAAAAATGGTTTCATACAACTATGTACAATCAGGAGGTTTAGATGATCAGAACAGTCTCATGTAAAGCTGCAGCCTGGGTCTATAGGCGGAACAATAGGCATTATTCAGTGTCTTATTGAAGCACAGACCGTGTCTAATTAGTGCACGCTCATAAAGCGGAGCAAAAACAAGTAATATAGACCCTCCCTTCACCCCCCTTACGCCACAGTGATTTAAACCAAACACAAACAAGTGGGCCGCTGACCCTAATATCAATAAGACAAAAATACCCGTTTACATCTAATTCATTATTAACAAACTGTTATAAGAGCTAAAGACAGAAAAATATAATCAAACATAGTTTATACATACACAAAGTTTAACATTCTGTCAATTGATTTTCTGAATGTTTGCTGAGTTTGGTAGAAGACCTGTTGCATGCAACTAGGCAGTTGACTGTGATGTGTCTTACATTATTTAATCGAAAACTATTTTAAACATACAGTTTTGCAATATTTGAACTTAAAAAAAATCTTTTCTCACACTCATTTATAAGAAACATAGCACCTTAAAATACATATATATATATATATATATATATATATATATATATATATATATATATATATTTGAACCTTATATATTGTTTTTGAATGAAAAATACAATTATTGATGAACTAGCCAAATATTAAAGTTTACAGCCTTGAAAGTCCATATGCACAGTTCCATGGTTGAACGTTGAGCTTCACACATAGTTTCGTTTATCGTAGTCCCCATTGATTGATGTGCTTTTTGTAGGTGGAGATAAATATTTAAGAGGATACGAGGATTTCTCATCATGTGGACGAGAGCAACACAGGATCACTCCTCCGAGCAGAAGCATGGCAGACGCTGCCCATCCGATGTAGAGCGCAGCTCCAATTTCTCTTTTCTTTGCATAAGGCACTTGAGGGTCATAGAAGTCCGAGATGATGTTATTGGCAATCCAGCACAGAGGCACCAGCACAAACAAGCCGGCGATGATGTATATAACCCCTCCAACGTTGACTACTTTGGCTTTGATGGACTCTGTACTGATGCAGTTGGTGCACTGAGCGCCGGCGATGGTTATCATCAGAGCCTGGACACCCAAAACTGCTGAAATGACCGTCAGAGCCCGAGCGGTCTGGAGGTCAGTGGTCAACGCCAGGACGGAGTCATGCATTTTACACTGCATCTGACCCGTGCTCTGGACCACACAGGACATCCACAGCCCGTCCCAGATGTTTTGCGCCACCACAATGTTGCTCTCGATGAAGGCGGACACTTTCCACATGGGCAGCCCACAAGCCACCATCACCAAAAGGGTCCCGGTGACGCTCAAGCCAAGTCCAATCATCTCCAGACATGCAGAAATCATCTTTGTTAAGTTTTTTTAACGCAGTTTAAAAAGTGTAGAAATAAAGTATTTTTGTTCAAAGTAGGTGTTCAGAGCAGAAGTATCTCTACATCGCTTGGCAACACTGCAGGATGAGAATCGATGGAGTTTTCTGCTCTTGTGTGTAGGGAGGATGCTCTTTTAAGGGCACTCACAACAAAGAGGAGCGGCTCCAGCCAATCAGAGTGCAGCAGTGCAGCAGTGCAGCGTGGCTCCCGACAGCCAATCAGAAGTGAGAGCCACTGGGAAAGACCAGAGCCGTTAAGACCACACATCATTCAGTCAGAGTTTTTTATAAGTGACGGTAGCAACAGTGTGACTTCCTCGTCTTCCTGGTATTCTTTAAGAAGAAAAGCCCACTTTACACAAAGGGCTGCAGGTGTCAAAACAAGCACACAAATGTATAAGATAAGAGATCATTTCGTTATGTTGTAAAGGCACGTCAGAAATAACCAGTGGTGGACTGGGACAGTAAATCAGGCCGGGAATTTGACTCCCCGCCCCAGGCCACCTCTGTTGCTGCAGTCACCACCCAATTGATGTGTCCACCAGACTGTTAAACTCTATGGCTCTTTCAGTTGTTTGAATTGGGTTAAAAAATAAATCAAAATCCTTAGACTGTGGACGAGCAAAATAATCAAATGGAGTATCAAGAAGTATCAAGGCATTCACTGCCTCTATCATCTTTCCCTGAATCCCCCTCTCTCTCACTCTGCACATTGAGTTTCTCTGCAATATGAAATAAGCACTTTCAATAATCTGTATTAATTATGCAGCCATCAATTGTAGCCTATGTTCCCATGATCACAGTCCTACTACTGATGACCTTATAAATCATAAAAGCACTTATATTTTTCTAAGAGTATAGCATGTTTAGTTTTGCTAATAGCTTAAACTTTTCCTGAAGGTTCCTGCTCTGAGTCAAAAGCTGAATTGTCCACCTCCTTTTTATTTTATTTATACATTTTTTTGTAATTGATTTTATCTATTGTAAGTCTCTTTGATTGAAAGCATCCATCTGCCAAATGATTATGTAAATATTACGATGGAACAGTTCAACTTTTTCACAGTTCGGTTTGTTTCACGGTTTTAGAATCATGGTTTCAGTACCGTTGTATGTGCTATGTTTATGGAAAAACTATACTTTCAAAAAATATATATATTATCATGTTATTAAGAATATTCTAACTACAAGCAACAGCACAAATAAATACAACAGAGTAAAGATACAAATAAAATAAACTGACTTTCAGTTTTTTTTTTAGGTAGGTCTTGCATTAGATTTTAAGTACAGAATATAAATAAAGTAATCAAATGTAAAACAGCATTGCATTTTGGAGTTTGCAGTTTCTTTTTTTGATTCATTTGAGTCCGTTCGGGAGTTCGGAGAGGGTTCGCGAATCATTTGAGTCAGTTTGAGAGTTCCTAGCGGGGTTCGCGAGTTCGGAGCGGAATAGCGAATCATTTGAGTCAGTCTGAGAGTTCAGACCGGGATGGTGAATCATTTGAGTCAGTTTGGGAGTTCGGAGCGGCTTCGCGGATCATTTGAATCAGTTTGAGAGTTCGGAGCGGGTTCGCGAATAATTTGAGTCAGTTCGGGAGTTCGTAGCGGGATCACAAATCATTTGAATCAGTTTGGGGATCGCGAATCATTTGAATCAGTTCGGGAGTTCGGAGCAGGATCGCGAATCATTTGAGTCAGTTCGGGAGTTCGTTGCGGGTTCGCGAATCATTTGAGTCAATTCGGAAGTTCAAAGCGGGTTCGCGAATCATTTGAATCAGTTCGGGAGTTCGTAGCGGGTTCGCGAATCATTTGAGTCAGTCTGGGGATCGCGTATCATTTGAATCAGTTCGAGAGTTCGTAGCGAGATCGCGAATCATTTGAGTCAATTTGGGGATTGCGAATCATTTGAATCAGTTTGGGAGTTCGTAGCAGGATCGCGAATCATTTGAGTCAGTTCGGGAGTTCAAAGCGGGTTCGCGAATCTTTTGAGTCAGTTCGGGAGTTCGGAGTGGGTTCGCGAATCATTTGATTCAGTTTGAGAGTTCGGAGTGGGATCGCGAATCATTTGAGTCAGTTTGGGAGTTCGGAGCGGGATCGAATCATTTGAATCAGTTCGGGAGTTCGTAGCGGGTTCGCGAATCATTTGAGTCAGTGTGGGGATCGCAAATCATTTGAATCAGTTCTATTTCCGTTTTCCAAGCGTGTTTAGGTGTGATATGTGAACGTATTTTTTGTTTTACTGATGTGCCTTTTAACAGTATTAAGTATATTCAAAAACTAAACAAATTGTGCCTAAAAAGTGCACGCATCTAGGCTAATGTAAAGTTACATGATGAAGTCATACTAGTGCGTGTGGTGTGTGTTCTTGCATTATTCTGTGTATTCAAATACATTTATGAATGCATGTGAATGATCACAAAATTCAAGAAATGGGGGTGAGAAAATGTATATATTTATATTATTTTATGTAGTTAATCAATATCACACGAAGAGTGCCATTTCAGTTTTTCACTCTGCGATCGCCTGATTCGTAGATTCATAAAACCGTCAATTAATTCGCAGTTACATAACAGCCTATTGTACGTCAGCCTGGTCGACTGCACAGCGGGAGCTGGCAGGCCAGAATGACCGTCAGACCACCAGGAAATGTCCCGGTGCTCCCGATGGCCAGTCCGCCCCTGGAAATAACTGACGGAGCGCAAATTTAACCACCTCTCAGGTAAAACCGCCACGCGAATTAATTATTTTGTTTTAAAAGAGCACTTTACACCGATACTAGCGCGAAATGCTTTTATACTTTGTGTGTGTGTGTGTGTAATTCCCGGTTCCTCTCCTAATCGCCAATTCGTCTTATTACAATTATTTTAAATACAATTATTTTACAGTTATTACTTTTAAAAGCGAACGTTTATCCGCGTTAACTAACTTTTTTGTGTTCATTTAGCTGTTGTTTATCAAAGTTCTGTTGCCACTTAAAGATGTCTAAAACGCAAAGTAACCAATCGGAGCTAGCAACTGCCTACAGGCCAAGTAACCAGCCAGAAGCCAGAAGCATCCAACTTGACCATTTTAGGAACCATTTATTTATGTACCTTTTTCCTGTACATCCCTAAGCTGTGTGTCTTACTTTTTAATTTCAAAGACACTTAAAAATCATTTAAAACAAAGTTAGGCAAATTTAGGTGATTTGTTTGGTAATTTAATCTGACACCCTGCAGCACTGAATAAAGCAAAAAAAAACAATTTTTTTTATTTAATTGCAACTTTTATCTCATTTTTCTGACTTTTTCCTAACTAGTGACTTTTTTCTTAGAATCTGAGTTTATAGGCTTCTAGTAGGCAATGTGTCAAGGTTTAAACTGTCACAATTACCAGAAAAAAGACAAAAAGTCTCATTTACCATTTATTTTTTATTCCATAATGGACACAAACAAAACAAAACAAAACAAAAAATACTAAGAATAATTACAAAAAAGATTATTATTTTTTTTAACAGAATTGTGAGATAAACCCAGAATTGCAAGAAAAAGTCAAAATTGTGAGATAAAAAGTCCCAATTACTTTTTTATCACATGGTGGTGGAAACCAGTTAAATTAAAATAAAACATATGGATAATAATTGATTCAAACAATGTCGTTTTTATGTCCTTTATATGCATGTATAGCATTTATCTTTACTTTATGCTATATATTATTACTCTGAATTAATCCTTTAATGTGTTCAACTTGCGTGATTCGGATTCATCTACGTGCAGCCCAGTGTGTCATGTGTACAGTTATAACGTATGCTTAGATTTGTTACTTCCTCTCCTAAATCATGCCGAGGAGTGGCGCATGAAAAACAGGAAGTGGGGTGAACTGTCTCGTATTTGTGATTGTGAACATGCAGCTGCAGAGAAAATGACTGGAGACAGCCACGGTACCACCTTTGACTCAAGAGCCAAACAGTTAGCTTTGTTCTTGTCTCATAGAACCAATGACTTCAGTGCCCGAAGATTCTTTTTTCATTTAGTACCTTCTTAGATTACAGTTAAATTGCCAGTGCTTTCTCACACAAAGCTGCTTTCCCAGAAGTGATGATTTCCTATGTCCATAAGGTGCGATTGTCCATTTACTGGAGTGGACGCCCCTCATAGAGGCTTAATTCCATGTAAAGCAATTAATGACATTTACTGTAACCTGGTTTCAGTTTGTATTGAAAGCTCTCCGGTTCCCAAAAAAGCAAAACAAAAGCGTGCTATCAGTAAGTCAGCCACTTTCCCAAAGTGCTGTAAAAATGCTGAACAACACATTCAGTGGAACCTTGACAGAAGCAGGAAAATCTCTGTTGATTCAGGCTGTTGTTCGTCAGGAGGGTCTAGGGAAAAACTCTGCAGCGTGTACCAGCCTCAATCATCATTTTGGAGTGAAATATTTATATTTGTGTTGCTGGTGTTGCATGTCTGTCTCACACAATATCACTCATTTATATCTCAGAGCTCATTTTAGTGGAACAATATAGACTACAATATTTCCAAAAATAGACTACCACAGATAAATTAAGACACGTGGCGTTTCGGTTCTTCATCTTTTTTCACCAATGCCCTTGTTGATTGCGTTGCCAACTCAGTCCTGTGAACTGACATCTTGCATTTTTTTAAAAACACTAGCAGGATGCAAGTAATTGCAGATGTTATAGTAAATGTAGCATGATGATCAGAAGAAAGACAACACCAAACCGCTAAAGTTTACTACTTAAAACTATTTATGTCAGTCATTACAGTGGGATTATATACCCCTGGAAACCCAAAATGCAGTCATTGAAGTCTCCTTATTTAGTGTGGCATCTGTGCAAAGGATAAGCACCACTACCCTTGTGACCTAAATTGATCGGGAGGGATGTGATAAGAAAATGACCACAGGGAAGGAAAAGTGGGTTTTTATGATAACAGAGTAATAGAAACGGACAGACCAGACCAGAATGAGATAGAAACAAGAGCAGTATAAGCCAGAGCAAACCGTCTTTTGGTGTACTTTTGGTGTTAAAATAGTATTGTCAGGATCGACTGAAGATGCACAGTGAAGAATTAACGCTGAAAAAGCATGGACAAAGTTAGGCATATTTTTGCCTTATTGATTACACATTTGTAGGAGTTTCCATTGCAGATGCTAAATTAAGAAAACTTCATATCACAAAATACTTTATTCATACATGTTTGTATTTTTGCAATATTTTCTTCATTGTTTATTTATTGTTTATTACAAATTCCAATTCAACTTTCTGTGGGATGTGGACAAATACATAAAAATTCACACTTCAGAATTAAAAGGGAGCAATATCTTCAATTTTGAATTTTGCACAACTCTGCTAGCAACCATTCAGAACAACCTGGCATCATAATATCTAGTTTTGAATGTGCAAATGGCACTTTTTATTTTTTGAAATGTAAAAATCTAGTTGATCTGTTTGTGGACCGTTTCATCAGAGCACACATTAAAACAAGGTCGGCTAATAACCAACGTAATTTCCTGAGAACAATCAGCTCCTCATCCGCGTGGAAGTATAATTAAAAAGAACACAAACAAAGCTGCATTAATCAAAGACTGACCTCATATCATGTTCATACACTAGCCATGGACCTCTTTTACCCGTCTTTAACATCTTTTATCAATTTTAGCATGAATCTTGAGGATTGTTACCGCTGATGTGCATGTTTTCTGCAGATGTTTCCTCTAGTCTCTGTGTTGTGCTGAAGCCACGCCAGGAGTCTGGAATTACACACGTACTGTATCTAATGGGCCTCATCAGTCTCATCAGTGAGCACAGAAACAAAGCATCAAGACCTCCTTCTCTGGCAGCGGTCACAGCAGCTCAGTCTCGGGCTGTGGACGATGAACAGTGAGGCTGAGGTGAGCACATGGGGTCACGTGGACCGGGACGGATGGAGTTGTACAGTGCGGAAATCCTGTCCTGTCTTATATTTCCCTCAAGACTATTGTTCTAGCATGATTGCGGATCCAACTATGCAATCAACCGTTAGTTTTCATATGATTAATCTTTCGCAAACTTTCTAAACAATCTAAATTGACCTTCTTTAAAAATGCTCACGTTTGCTTGCAATTCCTGTTGAAATAAAATGTTTTGGTAAATCAGAATTACAATGTAAAAAGTCAGAAATTTACTGACATTCTAAGTCAAAATGAACACAAAAATCATAATAAAATGTAGAACTTTGTGGGTGAATCTATTGAATTTTTGCACTAGATTATTAACCAAATTGTATTATCGTTTCTGAGTCAATGGTTAATCACTGAACTTGGGGAATACAGGCTGGTGCTTTGAGGTCATTTAAGCCAGTGGGAGTTTTGTTTATATTCACAATTGCTCATAGGAATAATCACATGCCAAACTTTTAGAGTCACTGACATCCACCACCCTTCATGAATCATGAGGCTTTATTACAAAATGAATTTTGTAATGTGTTCCTCAAGTCCAGTGATGAAGTTTATATCCAGGTCCAGCTATCAACAGGAAGCAGATCTGATTGTATCTTGTACACTTATGTTGTAATTTTTGATGAGTCAAGTGCTTTGTATACAGCTGTGTTCACAGTCACTGTACAAGTATGACCATAATTTCATCCAATATTTTGCTGGGAATTACTCATTCATGCCCTCTTTCATCTAGTTCCTCACAGGGGTGAAAATCCACTGGTCTGACTCACTTTTTCAGTTTCCTGAAATACTTTCCCTATCAGGCTTGAGATCAGCCGTGGTCTTTTAAGACTGAGGCCACTTCCTGTGCCCATAGACATTTATGGACTGTATAGCCTCTCAGATACACTTTTTACAATATTTGCAACATTGTACATGGTTTTTGTTGTTTTTGGTAAAATCTGTTTCTAGAAAAGTGGGAGTTATATTTGCTGGATATGCAATTTCTTTACTTTTCCTAGAAATTTGTACATTAAGTAAAATGTAGAGAATGATGTTTGATTATAAAAAGCTATTTTTGATGTTCAGTTGCATAGGAAACCAATTTTATTAACTCTATTTTCAATGAATTTCAACTCAAATCTTTATTGCACTTAAAAAAAATGAAAAAGAAAGTAATATTTCTTAAATCAGGCATTTACGTTTTTTTAATAGTTTTTTTTAAATAAATATTTTAGTATTATTTAAATATTATATTCATTATTTAAATATTTTATATCGTTTTCCACAATTCTGCACTTACATTTCTGAAAAATGCATAGCTTTCAGTTTGAGTTGGCCTTAAACCCCACCCGTCTTGCTGCAATTGTTGGTCATGAGAAACAAGGAAACAGCTTGTACAGAACAATAAAGGTTTCCTGCAATGTGCAGGCATCTTTACCGAGCTGGTGCAAAGCCGCTCGAGCCACCTTTAATGAGCTATTGTATGGATGCATATCACAAACCCTATGTGTTCCTGAGATGCCAGTTTCCCAAGAAAAACTTATTGTGGCCGCAGTTCCGCTGTCCATTGGAGGAAATGTTCAGAAAGCTTCCATGCCCAGTTTGCGGCCATGAAGCATCCTGCAGTAGCACCTTGAGACGTTCCAAACAGAAAGAAATAAGGTGCCTCAGCGTCACTGCAACTGGCACAAATCCATATGTTTTGTGTGGTGCTTATGTGATTCCACAGCCACCAGGTTCCATAATAAGCTAATGGATGCTAGATTGCAGGAATAAATAAATGTGTTATAGTTGTGTAATGCAATTTTTTTTCTAAGTAATGAGACTACACATTTTCTTTATTCTGTGATTATTTTTTATTCTTCCATTTGAATTCAATGCGTTAACCACCAGAAAGCTGCTTGGTTTGAAAGTGACTTGTGTGTGAGATTTGCTACATCACTTCACTATTGACAGTATACAATAGACCTTTTTTTTGTCCATGAAATTTTGCTGAAATTATGATAATGTGACTGCATCTTTACACTGAAGGAAGGACTCAAACCATATTGAGATATCTGTGTTTGAAAGACATTATTAATAATTTTTGATGTATGTAAAGATAAGCTTGGCAACAATGGCCTTAGTTCCAGGGAAAGAGAAAATGCTTAGATGAAATTACAGAGAAGCATGATGACATCATAGTCATATTTCAACAGAGAAAGCCAATGGTAAATTAGCAAGGTTATTGAAGAATGAAAGTACAACAACAATGCTTGTGTGATTGCCAAATACTGTGATTGTTTAGAACTGGATGAACTATTAATTGCAGCTTTATCTGTTTGGCTGCTGTCTAATAACTAGCACTGAAGCACAGGAAGGTGACTGTGGTGGTGAGCATGGATTATTTCACTGTTTCTACAGGATTTTCCCATCATTGTGTTCCTCCAGATTGCTCCTGTTCTAGTTTGGCCGCATGAGCGATTGCAGCGCTGCCTCGCTGTTTTTATGATGTTTTTGTTGTGTTGCACTTGGACCATTGTTTATAACATGAGTTGATTACAAACTAGAGATCGTCCAGATTTGTCTTTAATTTCTCAATTCGCTTTATGGGGCTACTCTGGCACTACTGAAAATGATATCAGATAAACAAGTTTAAAGTCAGGTCATCTAAAGCCATTTGGTGTTTAGACTTTTTCATTGCAACAAAAGATGAAATCCAAAATCCTTTGTGCTGTTTTGTATTAGTAAAACTTCATATGCAAAATGCCACACACTATTTATTAAGAAAAATTGGTGAAAAAGATAAGTTAAAACATTTATAATGTTCCAGAGGATTTCGATTTCATGTAAACTTTCTATTCATAAAAAATCAAATAAATAAATCTAGAAATAAAATGTATCATGGTTTCCACAAAATCATTAAGCAGCACAGCTGTTTTCAACATTGATAACAATATAAAAAGTTTCTCCAGCATCAAATCAGCATATTAGGATGATTTTGTGACTCTTTCGTGAAATTCAGCTTTGCATGAATGTATAAAATACATTTGAACATATAAGACAATGAAGGGTAGTCTTTTAAATAATATTTCGCGATATAACTGTGTTTAATGCACTTTTGATCAACTAAATGCAGCCAGGTGAGCACAAGAGACTTCGTTCAGAAGCATAATATAAATGCTTGGAACAGTAGTGTACAGTATACCTGTTGGAAAGAACCCAAATATTATTTTTCCAAGACTAAATGCTTCAATTTATGCTATCAGGAACAGTGTGGTTTATTTCTATTTGTATTTTTCCTTGGCAAGATATTTCAAACTGTTTGCCCGATTCATGAGTTGATACTTAAACAACATAACTGCATCATTTCTCTTTCAGAAGCAACACGAGAGATTGAAATTTCCTCTAAAATAAGAATAAACCAAATTAATTACAAACTGCACCAGAGGGAACTATATTGTGTGCTTTGAGTGAATCGCATCAAATCACCAAAAGTCATTACATGAAAGAAAAGTCTCCCCTGGATCGGATTTTGTGAATCTAGCAGAAAAAGTTGCTGAAGCAACAAGTCTGACTAGGTCTGCAGACCTCCTGATGGATCAAAGGAGGCTCTTTTGTTTGAGGACTATACAGTGAGATGTCGGCCTTCAAGTTCCCATAGAAATGGTCTGACAAGATTATAATGCATTTAGATTGACCAAGTCCTCTGTACTGAAGAAACAGCCTGCGCTGATTAATCCTGCTTCGATGGAGGACCCATACTCAAATCTGAAGCACTTCAAAACAAATAAAATTTAAATAGTTTGATCTATTATAGTAGATACTATCAAATATACATCCATTAAAATATTGGTATATGTTTTCAAAGCACTGGCAAACAGAGGGATATCAACATTATTTCCTCAACACACTTCAAACGATGAGAGGAAACTCATTCAAATTCATTCACTGGCCTGCATGCTTCATTACTTCTCCAGCAGGATTACAGTGTCAGCATCTTCTTAATTTAAACAGCCTTTGATGTGTTCCTAGAATAAATAAACCGCTACGTTTCTGACACGGAGAGAAACAATTCCCTATAGTTTGGCCTGGTTACCTCTCACACAGTTTCCTGGGCAGTATTTACAGAGCAGGGTCCCACTATTGTGTTGCTCTCCGGACATCTTCCTTTTGCTTGTCGTTCTCAGTGAGGAAAATCACAATGCATGACTATACATGCATGACCTAGAATGGATCACAAAGGCTGTCTCACATGCATCCATTCAAACCATTGTAGTGTAAACATTTGTGAGAGTCACACAAACTGAATATGATGTTATGCTGCCACCACGTGTCAGATCTCTACAACATGATGCAGTACTGGGAGTACCATTTACATAAGCCATCTTTTTATTATTATTACATTAAACAGCAAAATCCAGTAGGCTTATCAATCAAAGTATTGCATACTAAAATAATGTATTTATTTTTCTTTCAAATTTAAATTTTTTAATACGTACACTTATAGGTCGGTTCAAAAGTTTTTCTTTTTTTTTTTTTTTTTACATTTTTGTAACATATTATAATACAAATATGTACTGTGTTTTTTTACTGTTTAATTAATCACATCTATCTATCTATCTATCTATCTATCTATCTATCTATCTATCTATCTATCTATCTATCTATCTATCTATCTATCTATCTATCTATCTATCTATCTATCTATCCCGCTGTTCTCCAAACCAATATAAAAATCCTACTATGGCGAAACCTCATTTCATGAATATTAATTAAGTAAGGATTCCGTTGTGCGGCTGCCATCCAATGCGTAGACATTCCTCGGTGAGCGTCCAATGGAGAAGGCTGGGCTAATGAATATTAATGAGCACGCCTTCTCCATAGTGCGATGTGCGATTTGGCGTTCTGAAAGCAGCCAGGATGACGAGCAGCGCGAGGTACAAGAGCAGGGCGGTGAAATCAGGTAAGATAAGTGAAGTGTTACCGGTATGTGACTGAAATAACTGCAATATTTAATAATTTGTCTGTTTGCATCAATCGCTCTGGATTTCTTTACGCCTCCATGGGCGTCTGCATCCTTCACCTGCTGCGGGCGTCTCGCATCACACAACAGAAGATGCAGATGTAAGACTACTTTTTATTCTGCAATTATCAGCTTAAATAATGCGCTGCGTATCTGTGTGTTTGCCATAGGTCGATTCACATCTGCGCGCATGCTGCATGTTTCTGGGACAGTGGGCCAGGTTGCTATGAATAGAGCCATGTTGCTCATATGACTTTTCCTGCCTCACTTACATCTGTTGTGTGAGAGTAACAATGAACACCAAAGTATTATATTGTGTATACTGGGTCTGATATTTAAGTTGCAGATTACCTATCCATCAAAATTAATAGATGCTGTCCATTTTCAATGCATGAAACGAATCCTCACTGCCAGCTTTCAGTGTCCCATATTTCATCTCAATCTCAGTTTGACCTCACTGTAAAGCAAGCAGGAGAACTGCATGCATTGCATCATTTGAGGACAATGAAAAAGATGCTGATACCACCAGGCACTAGTCCTAACATGCTCATTAAAATTCACTGAATGGAATTACATAATTATTTTAATTATATGCATGAATCTTAAAGACATTGTACCTCAAAATCTAAATGTTATTTTGCAGAAAGAAAATGAATTTGAATGTTTGTTTGCATTGTGACACCTTTTTTTCTTCATGCATTACCGTAATAAGCATTAGGGGAGAAATTTGATTAAATTTCATAATGCAAAAATCTCTCTAGTTCCAAAATTAGGGTTCATTTACTTCATGCAAACTATAATTTTGTATTTCTTTCTTTACATTTTTGGGATTACATTTCCCATATAGTATTTTAAAATTATAAATATCCTAGTTGATTTATTATATGCCTATTTTAAAAAGAAATGCTGCACTGTTTTGCGATATTTCTCAGATTTCATAGTCCTTTTAAATCTTGAACAATTTTGATACTCATGTGGTCTGCTCTGTGCACTGGTAAATGTCTAAATGTGCACTTGGCGAACTGTCAGTCAGCCTGGGTGACTGATGAAAATAACACTAATGCCTCTGTCTGCTAGGAAACGTTCAATTCATTTCTTGTCTTGTTTCTCTGTGAACGCCCACGAATACAAGCACACAGCTTCCAGTGACTGAGACTGTTGTCAGTTGTGCATGAAAGCAAAATCCAGTATCCATGCCTCTGGGTGAGGATAAACCTCTTTCCCTGATTCCCAGACAGGCCGAGCAATCCTGGAGATGAAGCCTAGTGGGAGAATCTATTTTTTTTCTTTGTAATATAATATAATGCTTTCTCAAAAACAAACACTAGTTAGTCTCACTGTATTTGTGTTTCATACAAACACAGATCCTGCATGGTATGTAAAACACATTTGCATATTCTGCTGCCATTTTAGATGCATTGGACCAATAAACAGGGCTAATTTTGCACATCTGTGATGCAAACCAAGCATTATGATTCTATATGACAGCAGAGAGGTTTTATATAATAGGATAAATTATGTAATATTGTAAATATGGACCGTGTGGCCTTCGGCACTGGCCGCTCCCGCACAGACTCTCTAAGCACAATGAAACATGGCAGGAATTCTGGGATTGCCCTAGTAAAGATGTGAGCGTGGCGTGTATCAGGCTGGGGGTTGGGTGCTTGGATTCATGTTTATCCTGCAGCTATCACGTGATTTGCTTTGCTGATGTCCATTTTTGCATACTGTACAGTTGTTTTGATATGGAAATTAATGTGGTAGCATTAGCATTGCGCTATTAAATGATGTCATTATATGCCATTGTTTTAGGAAAAAGAGTATGTTGGCTTTGCCACCCTCCCGAATCAGGTTCACAGGAAGTCGGTCAAAAAAGGCTTTGATTTCACACTCATGGTGGCAGGTGAGGTTCTTATCACCAGTGTTGTTTTTAATCCAAACTCGTTTTAAAACTATTAAATATTGTATATTTTAAATATTATTATTTTATTGTCATTTACTCAAGTTGTTCCATGCTTTTCTATATGTTTTCATGATTTTCTGTCTTCTGTAGGGCAAAAATAAAGAAAATCTTTTAAAGAATGTTGGTGACCAAACAATGGAATGTCAATGGAATCAATGGTTTGGTTATTAACATTCTTCAAAAAAAAAATTGTTTTAGTATTCCACATGCAGAAGAAAGAAAGGCCTACAGGTTTGGAACAACATGAGGATGAGTAAACTATGACTCTTATAGAATTTTTATTTTTGGATGGAGTATCCGATTTAATTAAAATAAAAATTAAATAAAATATAAATATTAAATGAAAAACTTAAAATAAAATAAAAACTTAAATTAAATTAAAAAATATTCCTTTGGCAGGTAACTGAATTACATTAAGTTAAAGTATTAAATTACTAAAACTAAAACTGAACTAAATATACATTTTCAAAGTTAAATTGAAACATTAAAAAAAATTACTCCATAGAATACTCAAAATATTAATAAATACTATAATAGTATATAAAACAAATGACACTGATTATTACCAAAAACAGCAGGTAACAGTGTTATTTTAGTAGAATTGAGAAAATATTAGTGTTTATTAATAATAATATTATTATAATAAAAATATTATTAATAAATATTTTTCATTTTTATGTATTCTATTTTTAGATAAAAATGTAAGTAATTTTTATTGATTTTCAGTTTTGTCATATTAAGTGTTTTTTTCTTTCTTTCTTTTTTATATGTAGGTTTATATATATTTTTAAATACGTTTATAGAACATAAAGTTAAACTAACTTAAAATGAGAAATGTAACTGAAATAGAAAGTTTTTTTAATTTTATTTGTAGTATTTTTTTTTTATTAACAAATGTTTTGTCAAGTGATGAAAATGTGTTTTTATTGGTTTTAATTTTATTGTGATTTAACTATAATAACCCTGGGATATAAAATGTGTTTTTATTTTTATTTTTTATTTTTTTCGTATAATGGAAAGAGGACAGATAAAGATGGGGGACTGAATCCTTCCTTGACCACATGATCAAAAACTGCATTTCTGCATGTTTACATTGACTCGTTGTTTTTTAGGGGAGTCTGGTCTCGGAAAGTCCACCCTGATCAACAGCTTGTTCCTCACTGATCTGTACAAGGACAGAAAACTACTCAACGCTGAAGGTATACAGTATTTCTGCTCCCATACTCACAAACTTACTGCAGTTTAAATTATGCCATTTAAAAGACACATTTTGTTTTTAGAGCGCATCAGTCAGACCGTGGAGATCATCAAACACACGGTTGACATCGAGGAGAAGGGCGTTAAGCTGAAGCTAACTATTATAGACACACCAGGTTTTGGAGATGCTGTCAATAATACAAAGAGGTAAGTACTTCAAGCTTAGCTCAGATTTGTTAATTATTGGGCAGTTTTCTGTTAACAGGATGTTTTGTCTCAATCCTCAGCTGGAAGGCCATTACTGACCACATTGACCAGCAGTTTGAACAGTATTTTCGGGATGAAAGTGGCTTGAACAGGAAGAACATCCAGGATAACCGTGTCCACTGCTGCTTGTACTTCATCCCTCCGTTTGGACATGGGTAATCCAGCTGAATAAATTATGTTCAGATAAAAGCACTCAAACACTAAGGGATATGGGTTTGATTCTCAGGGGATGCACAAAAAAAAAAAAAAAAAGAAAGATATAAAAATACCTTAAAAAAATACATTAAATGCTGTGTAAGTTGCTTTGGATAAAAGCATCTGCCAAATGCATAAATGAAAATAAAATACATGAAAAATGTAAATACATGTTAAATTTGGCAAAATAAAATTGTTTCGAAATAATTATTAAAAGGATAAAAAACTATTAGTGCTGTCAACCGCACATCGCGATTAATCGCATCCAAAATATATGTTTGTGTACTGTATATATTTATTATGTATATATAAATACACACACACATACAGTATATATTTTGATAATTTTATATGCATATGCATTTATATTATATATAAATATATTTAATATATTAACATATTTTTTATATATCAACATATTTTTCTTAAATATATACATGCATATGTTTGTATTTATATAAACATAAATATACACAGCACACACACATATGTATATATATCTATATATAGTGTTCCTGTAGCTCAACTGGTAGAGCACTACGCTAGCAAGCAAGCAAGCGCAAGGTTCGGGGTTCGATTCCCCGGGAACACATGATATGTAAAAATTGACAGCCTGAATGCACTGTAAGTCACTTTGGATAAAAGCACCTGCTAAATTCATAAAATGTACATTTAATATTTATATTATGTAAACTACGATATAATTTTACAGCGATATCATTGACTTGATTGCAAATTAAAACAGACACTATTTCAACTGAACAGAGATGACATAACTGAATTCAATGATGAACTGCCTTTAACTATCATTTTGCATTATTGAGACACTGTTTTCCAAATGAATGTTGTTCAGTGCTTTGACGCAATGTATTTTGTTTAAAGCACTATATAAATAAAGGTGATTGATTGATAAACAAAAACTTTTATTTTGGGTGCAATTAATCGTGAATTATCATTTGTCAGCACTAAAAATATTATTCAATAATATTAAAAAAACAGACAAAACAAAAACTATTTTTACGCAAGGTCTATTTACAGTTATTTCTTGATAAATGGTTTCCGAGTACTTTAAATACTATTATGAATGAGCATAATAATTTTAAAATTAAAGGATACAATCCCAATCAAAAGCTTAGGGTTAGTTAGATTTAGATTTTATTCAGAGGAGATGCATTAAATTGAGATGCAAAAGTGACAGGAAAGACATTTTATAATTGTAAAAAAAAAATAATCCTTTTGTAATATATTCTGTTCTTTTGATCTTTCTATTCATATATTAAGCAGCGAAATTTCAACATTGATAATAATAAAAATGCTTCTTAAACAGCAAATCAGTACATTAGGATGATTTCTGAAGGATCATGTGACACTGAAGACTGGAGTAATGATGCTGAAAATACAGCTGCACATCACAGGAAAAAAAATGATTAACTGTTTTAAAATATATTAAGAAAACTTTTTACATTTTAATAATATTTCACAATATTACTGTTTTTATTGTATTTTTAATTAAATAAATGCAGCGTTGGTGAGCAGAAGAGACTTCTTTCAAGAACATTTAAAATAAATACTTTAATAGTAATACTTGTGTGCATTTCATAAAACTTGATCATGAGTGAACAAAAAATCTTATTGTTATATGGCCTCTAGACTCAAAATGTCTCTTTTTTTTAAAGCAATAAATGGGGATAAGCCCACTTTCTCTCTCTTTTCCCCCTCAGGCTGCGGCCCGTGGACGTGGAGTTTATGAAAGCACTGCAGGACAAGGTGAACGTGGTTCCACTCATTTCCAAGGCTGACTGTCAGACGCCAGCAGAGATGAGGAAGATGAAGGACAAGGTAAAGCAGATCAGCATGTTTCTGTTCACATTCACAATCACGCCACGTCCTCGCTCCATGTCTCAGGGCTTCTGACGTAACCAGTGTTTTTCATCCTTCTATTCAAGGTGAGGGAGGAGATCGAGAAGTTCGGAATCAAAGTGTACCAGTTCCCAGACTGTGATTCCGATGAGGACGAGGAGTTCAAGCAACAGGACCGAGAGCTAAAGGTCAGTATCATGCCTCATAAACCAATGCTGGAGTAATTAATGACTCGAGACAAGAAAAGTGATGTTCACTGCTCCATCCAAGGCTGGTGTCGGGTTCACAGGGTCCATGCCAGATTAAAACCATTAGGAGTTTGATGAAGAATTAAAGTCACTCATCCAAAACCAAATATGCCGCCTCCATTAAGGGGTTTAAGCTTTGACTGCTGGTATATGCTGTAACTACTCCTCTGGCACATTTTCCAGAAAATTTCACAAATAATAATAGTAATAGAATTTGTAAGCAAAAATAAAATACAAAATTATAAATAAAAATAAAAATGTATAAAATAATCAATCACAATGTTTTGAAAATCTACTGTAAGTTTAACTTTTCCTGCAGAAACTATAAAGAAAATAATAAATAATATAAAAAAAAACAATAAAATAAATAATAATAATAATAAAATAAAATAATGAAATATATAAAAAATATATATTTTACCTGAAAAGGGAGTCCATCATTATCACACACACAAAAAAAAAACAACCAGCTTAGTTATGAATGTACACTTTTAAATCATCTTGGAGAACTTGACTAAGGCGGGCGTACACTGCGATTTTTGCTGTCATACGAGTTTTTTTCAGTCGTGTGGAAATGGTGTATGCTCGTATGGTCGCGGCTAGTATCATGTGCGAGGAATTACGAGCTGAGCAGAGTGGCTTACGAGCACTTCCCGACCTCCCGATCATTTTTAAACATGTCTAAAAAATTTGTGAGCTATCGGTTTGAATGTGTGCGGTTGAACAAGCGAATATGGACTATTTACCAGGAGGATAAACTCGCTGAACTCTGGAAGGAACAACGAGTGCTGTATGATGTGTCTAGCAGCGTGTGTACCATGCGTTTTAATTATCTCTCTCACTCTCTCGCTCTCTCGCTCTCTCGTAAGAGTAATGGTTTTCTATACTGTACAAACTGTTTATTATATCCCCATACACTACCTCTATCCATCAAAAATGCATGTTTAAAATGTCAATTAAACACCGATTAGTATTTTTTAAGTCATTACGAGGGCACAGGAAGTGTCCTCATAAACCATGTTTGTAATTGTAATAAAACCACGTTGTAATACCCACGTCATTATAGACATTTGTGTCCACCTAAACAATATCAATATTTTATATTTATACAATAATGTACGCCCGCCTTAAAGTACAAAACAGAACAAAATAACAACCTAACAAAAAAAATTCTCCCTAACAATGGAGTCTTCAAAAAAAATAACTGTTAAATAACTAATGGAAAATGTTAAATAAAAAAATATTAACAATTTAAGTAAATAAAATAATGTAAGTAAATAAAATACAATTCCATTTAAAGTAAAATTCACCTGAACAATAGAATACATCGCCATCTTTGGAAAGACGACTGTAAACAACTCTTCTTAGAGAACTTCACTAACTTATCTAATCTCTAAAAACATTACAATTTTAACGCAAAAATTATGTGTTTCAGGAGTGCACTCCATTTGCTGTGATTGGGAGCAACACGATAGTTGAGGTCAAAGGTCAGCGGGTGAGAGGCAGACTTTACCCATGGGGCATTGTGGAAGGTCAGTACGGATCTGGACTTGAATATCTATGTTTTGCATGAGACTGACTCTGTGTGGACAAGTTTTACCCAACCATGTGCCAGCTAACCTTAAATGTATTAAAAGGTTTTGAAAGATTTGTGTGCATATTTTTATTTTTTATTTTATCACAGTGGAGAATCAGTCCCATTGTGATTTTGTCAAGCTGAGGAACATGTTGATTCGCTCACACATGCACGACCTGAAAGACATCACGTGTGACGTGCATTATGAAAACTACAGGGCACAGTGCATACAGCAAATGACAAGGTAAGTCACACTGCTTTTCTAAATATCATAGAAAAAGATACTGTGCCATTGACAGCCATCACTTATGAGATGTTCTGTTTCCACCAGCAAACTTAGCCAGGATAATCGTGTGGAGAGCCCCATCCCAATACCACTGTCCACCCCGGACGTAGAGACAGAAAAGCTGATAAAGATGAAGGATGAAGAGGTCAGTCAGCTGTCCTGCTTAATAAAGTCATTTCAGTTCTTAGCTGTTACTTTATAAATGTGGCATTGAGCACAAAACTAGTA